>NW_026731673.1:0-95000 GCF_028476545.2 Physella acuta | reverse complement strand
CGTCCAAATCTTTCTAATGCCTGCATTTCGTTTCGCTGCTTTTCTCCAGTTTTTGTTTTTTTGTTTCGAATTCTCTGGGCTTCGAACGATCTGGATTTTGTGCCGAGGCAAGGGGCGCTCTTGAGCCTGTCAGGGGCGGGACAATGAAGGGGAGGGGGCGATAGGCCCACTCACGCTGTGGATTGGGGGCTTTCGAGGCCAATAGCTGGCGTTCATTGGGGTGACGTCTGTAGCTGCAGCTATGATTAATTTGGCTGTGTGTGTGTGGGGGGGGGGGGGGGGGTGGGGGGGTCAGGTTCACTGTAACCAAGGCTTGCAGTAAAAAAAAAAAGATTTTAATAAAATGGGCTTGGTATGGGCGTTTATATTTGTGTTAGTAACGGCTTTGGTTTTGATGGATATGGATTTGATAGCGGTGTGGGCTTTGATTGAAGTTTGTTGTTTTAAGGGCTTCCTTTGGGCTTCAAATTGGGTTGAGTGAGTCTGGGATGCGGCAAACTAAGGGGCTTTCGCCGTACCTAAAGCAAGGAGGCTTTAAGAGGGCTTGGGTCGAAAGTTGCGACTGGAGTGAATGAGTGGACGAGAGAGTTTAAAATGTCACTCCCCAGATTATCGTAGAAATATAAGAAATATTTATAGAGCAATACGCCGTAATCTTTATTGCTGTAAAGATCTGTAAGGACCTAGTTAAATACGTGTGAGTTAAACTCCACAGATGCAAGAAACCAATCAGTTTGTAGTTCAATTAATCTTTTATTTTGTCATATTAGTTCAAATTTGGTCTCATATTGTTGTCACATCGTTTGGTGCTGTTTTATTATGTCCCATTTTTGTGCCATTTTTATATTACTCTGTTGTGTCACAATGTTGTGTTATACTGTCATGGTGTCACATAGTTATGTCACATTATTGTGTCACATTTGTAGTCACATTTTTATGTGACGATGCTGTGACAATTTTGTGTGACAATGTTGTGTCACATTTAATGTGACAAGGTTGTGTGACAATGTTGTGTCACTACATGCTGTGTAACATTGTCGCCACATAAACCAAACACACATATGGAAGTATCCTGAATGAGTGAAGGACAGTCGTGTTACGCATGCGTCAAGTGGCGTTAGTCATTCCACTCTGAATGGACGGCGCCATCTTGAATGTGTCGACACTTGGGCTCACTTCATTCATACTGGGAGGTGGGAGTGTTTGGTTGGGGGGGGGGGGAGGGGGTGGGAGTGTTTGGTGGGGGGGGGGTCATGGTGGGGGAGGGGGTGTCAATGTGGGAGAATACCGGGAGGTGGGGGTGTTTGGTGGGAGGGGGGTGTCAATGGTGGAGTGTTTGGTGGGGGGGTGTCTATGTGGGGGAGGGGTGAGGGAAGATGATGTTAAAGTTGATGCCTCATCAGAAATACATATCTCTGTGTTTGTGGGGTCAGTACAGTGCTGGAGCTAATTAAGGCTACATCATATTTTCGGTAACTCAGCTCGAGTCTGTTTGTATCTAATTAGCAAATCAAAGCTAAGGGTATTAGTAAGATCAGTTATCGATTATAAAAAATTTCACCATCCACTCCCCCCTAACAACACCCACCCCCACACCCCCAACACTCCCCGACTTCCCCGGGACACCCCCCCCCCACACACACACACACCACCACCACCGATGTCACCGCCGACCTGAGACCCGCTAATCGTGACACTAACGTGAGAGTCGACGTGACACCGACGTGACTCTAGCGCCCTCGGAGCCCTACAGCCGTGTCAGGGCTCGTGTGTCCACGTGACCTCGGGACATGCGCATGACAACAGCAGGCGTGGGCCACACTTCCGCTCGTGTGATGGAAGCCCGACAATGTCGACTGGTTTGTCAGTCCAGGGACACTGGGGGCGGGGTGGGGGGGGGGGGGGGGGTGTTGGTCGGACATCACTCAAAGCTATTGCACTAATCACATATCAGCAAATTCACATCAAAACATCACATAGCCAGGCACCAGCTATACATCACTACATCACTATAACCAGTGACAAACTATATGTATTGTTAAATCATGTTGGCGTGCATATAGAAAAGCAAACATGTGTACAGTAAGTACCGCAGTATTTAAGTGTGTACAGTATATAAATAGGCACGTGCTCTTGTCATTAACACGTGACCGGATGTCGCACGCTGGTGTGGGTGGGGGTGTGGGTGGGCCCCTCCAAAGTTCGGCCTCGGTGGGCCCGGAACTCTCAAGTTGCATCTCAAGTGTCCGTTTCTTGTCTCGTGCCTGGATTTTGACCCTCCTCCACCATCTTCGTACCTTATTTTGTTTTCTTTCGTTGGTAAACAAAAACAGATCACGCGTGATTAAGCTGTTACTATATTTAGAACTGTTAAAAAAGATTTGTAGTGATGTCATTTCTTTTTTTCTATCAGAAACCTTACCCAGAATATCTGTATCCGGATGTTAGACTTTGTTTCGAAACGTAAAGATAACCAAATGTTATCGGAAAAATACCGGATAAAATATAATGAAGCATTATCTAAAACTGCAAGTAGGAAGCTAAAAATGACGTAACTACAACTTAATCTGGATGAGAAAATGTTATTGGAAGAAGTTTTAAAGTGGGTCATAGCCAGGTAGTTGAAAGATATCTAACCCTGGAAAGTGGGGGGGGGGGGGGGGGCATGTCGTCAGATTGCAATTGTTTTGGTAGGGTGGAAAAACAGATGGAATACCCAGGGTAGTGGCGCCACTAGGCCTGGTAAAGATCATTGTTGTAAGACAAAAATTACAGCAAATAAGTCACAGGAACAAAAGACGCAGTTGTGTATTTGAGCCTGTGGCGTAAATTATCCTATAGTGTAGTTTCTATATTATGAAAATAAAATTCGGATGATTATTATTATAGACTATGATAATGCTTTTAAAGTTTATAAATCTTTTATTTAAAAATCCCCCCTGTTTTTATAATTATACATACAAATAAACCGGGAGTGATCTCCCCTAAACTTTCTCGAATATTCTTATATAAAATAACAGGGGATGGGAACTCGGCTATAGACATGATTTTTAATCCATTTTAAATACTTAAAGTTTTAAAAATAGAATAAAATCTCGTAGACAAAAGAATTGCACACCAAGTGAACGCCAAATAAAAAAGTGCATAAAAGTGCGCAATATTAATAGTACTTTAAAAATTTACATTAGTTTTTTGAGAAATCGGAAGTAGCGTAAATTACTACTTCCGGTAAACGGAAATTACTCAAAATTCAAAAGAAGGTAGAGAATTAGATCTTTTACTTACATGTGAAATTTCATTTATCTATCTGAAATAGTACTTAAGTTATAGGCTTTTGAAAAATTCAAAGTAGGAAAAGTACCACTACCGGTTATCGGAAATCGCTCAAAAGTTGATACGGATCTACGATTTTGATAAAAAACTTATATATGAAATTTCATCAACCTAGCTGTAACGGTACTCAAGTTATCGTGTTTACACACGGACACACACACACACACAGACAGACACACAGACATACGGACAAGATTGCAAAATTATGTTTTTCCGTAAAAATCTCGATTATTTTTTTTTTCATGATTACAATACTTTCTCTATACTTCGTATATACGAGAAAGTAAAAAATACGCTATTTTCAACAAATAAATAAAAATATTTCTTAGAACACTTTTTGTGATTTTTTTCTGTGACTTTTTTTACGATTATTTTTTTTTTCTTTGCAACGTTTTTTCTGTGACTTTTTTCCCCACTCACCCTGAGAATACACACTACGGTAACACACTAATAACTCCTAGATAGATAAGCATTGGTGTCACCCGGTGCTGTCCGAACCCCTGACCCACCTTCTGACCCCACTGATCCAATCCCGTGAGTGACAAAAGTTGACCCTAACCCACGTGATTCAGATAATTTCCCCGAGCCCTCTACATCGGGCCGAGTTAAATTTTTAAACTCTTTATCTTTCCGACGGCGTTCTCTGGGTGTACCCTGCCAGTCAAGTGGGGCTGTTTTTTCTCAAAGGTCACCCCCAAATGCCACCTCCCTGCTGAGGCGACATAAAAAGTGCCCGCATGTCGGGGAAAAAACGTTGCCTCCCCTGTGGTCAGTTTAATGTCGGCGTGTTTGATATCATGGGAGCTGGGCCAGAATGGTTGATGAACAGCTTTAGACGGATGGATGACAGCTTTAGACAGCAAGGTACAACTTTGGACATCAGGGCGACAGCTTTGGACAGCAGGGCGACAGCTTTGGACAGCAGGACGACAACTTTGGACAGCAAGGGGACAGCTTTGGACAGCAAGGGGACAGCTTTGGACATCAAGGGGACAGCTTTGGACAGCAGGGCGACAGCTTTGGACAGCAGGGCGACAGCTTTGGACAGCAGGGCGACAGCTTTGGACAGCAGGGCGACAGGTTTAATCAGCTAGATGAGGGACAGCTTTGAACAGCAGGGCGCCATCTTTGAATGACCTTTACGGCTTATTCCGATAGGATTGACAGATGTTGATAAAAGTAAACAAAAATAATGTGTGTAAAAATAGCTTATAACCGTGTGGGGTTTCCCTTTAAGGCTGCTGACTGTAACACTGTGCACGGACATCTAGAACAAAAAACTAGCACCACCTCCCAAAATTAGCATCTAGCACCACCAACCAACATTAGCACCTAGCACAACCAATCAACATTAGCACCTAGCACCACCACCCATTAGCACCCAGCACCACCACCACCCAACATTAGCACCTAGCACCACCACCCAACATTAGCACCTAGCACCACCACCCAACATTAGCACCTAGCACCACCACCCAACATTAGCACCTAGCACCACCACCCAACATTAGCACCTAGCACCACCACCCAACATTAGCACCTAGCACCACCACCCAACATTAGCACCTAGCACCACCCAACATTAGCACCTAGCACCACCACCCTACATTAGCACCTAGCACCACCACCCAACATTAGCACCTAGCACCACCACCCTACATTAGCACCTTGCACCACCACCCAACATTAGCACCTAGCACCACCACCCATTAGCACCTAGCACCACCACCACCACCCAACATTGGCACCTAGCACCACCACCACCCAACATTGGCACCTAGCACCACCACCACCACCCAACATTAGCACCTAGCACCACCACCCAACATTAGCACCTAGCACCACCACCCAACATTAGCACCTAGCACCACCACCCAACATTAGCACCTAGCACCACCACCCTACATTAGCACCTAGCACCACCACCCAACATTAGCACCTAGCACCGAAACCCAACATTAGCACCTACCAGATGGTTCAACCACCCAGCGCGATCATCATTTACAACCAACATTTTAGAGCAATATGACAACACCAACAATGATCACATGAAGCAAACACGACTCCAACTCTGAAACACGCTCCCACTCTGAAACACGCTCCCACTCTGAAACACGCTCCCACTCTCTGTTAACTACCTCGTCTGAGTGTTTCTCGAACCCGCCCCATCCTACCTCAGCCGACCGCGACCATTATCGAATTGACAGGGGGAAAAAACGGAAATCATTTCCTCGCTCTATAGCGTCGTCGCCAATTCCATTTTGTGCCGGAAATGACCGTTTCCCCGATAAACCGGTTATTTTATGTTTGATTATCTCCGTCACTTCCGGTTAATGGCGGGCCGCCCACACGTGCTCCGGTACGTCGGGCTGTAGTCGTTCCTATTGGACAATAACAAATCCTGTTTTTTTATCCAATCGAATTTTACGAAAAAAAAATATTCCGACCAGGATACGAGTATTCTCCTCTGTGTGAGTGTGTTTGTGCGTGTGTGCGTATGTGAGCGTGTGTGCGTATGTAAGCGAGTGTGTGTATGTGTGCGCGTGTGTGTATGAGTGAGTGTGTATGAGTGTGTATGGTGTTAAAAAAACTAATTAAAGTGGGTATATCTCACACTAAAGAGGTGTGTGAGTCAGCGTTACATTCAGGGTGATAGGACAATGATGAGGTTGTTGGTGGGGTGACGCCTTTAGGGAGGTACAGGCTGTGACGTCATAACTTTACGGGAGGGGGGGAAGGCTATGACGTCACAACCGTCAGGGTGTGACGTCATACCTTTACGGGTCTGGAGGCTGTGACGTTACAGCTTTAGGTAGAAAGAGTCACAGAAGTTGTAATAAAAAATGAAAAGACCGTACTAAAAATGGTTGAACATTGAACTACAGACCGGAAATTTATTGTGAGAACAAAACATTGGTTCAACCACAAGATGGAAACAAAGTTGAACCGCAGACCAATTCACGTTGCACCATAGACTAGACAAGCTGAACCAATTCACGTTGCACCATAGACTAGACAAGCTGAACCATAGACTAGACAAGCTGAACCATAGACTAGACAAGCTGAACCATAGACTAGACAAGCTGAACCATAAACTAGACAAGCTGAACCATAGACTAGACAAGCTGAACCATAGACTAGACAGGCTGAACCATAGACTAGACAAGCTGAACCATAGACTAGACAAGCTGAACCACTTCATGTTGAACCATAGACTAGACAAGCTGAACCATAGACTAGACAAGCTGAACCATAGACTAGACAAGCTGAACCATAGACTAGACAAGCTGAACCATAGACTAGACAAGCTGAACCACTTCATGTTGAACCATAGACTAGACAAGCTGAACCATAGACTAGACAAGCTGAACCATAGACTAGACAAGCTGAACCATAGACTAGACAAGCTGAACCATAAACTAGACAAGCTGAACCATAGACTAGACAAGCTGAACCATAGACTAGACAGGCTGAACCATAGACTAGACAAGCTGAACCATAGACTAGACAAGCTGAACCACTTCATGTTGAACCATAGACTAGACAAGCTGAACCATAGACTAGACAAGCTGAACCATAGACTAGACAAGCTGAACCATAGACTAGACAAGCTGAACCATAGACTAGACAAGCTGAACCACTTCATGTTGAACCATAGACTAGACAAGCTGAACCATAGACTAGACAAGCTGAACCACTTCATGTTGAACC
This sequence comes from Physella acuta, assembly GCF_028476545.2. Taxonomy (NCBI): domain Eukaryota; kingdom Metazoa; phylum Mollusca; class Gastropoda; family Physidae; genus Physella; species Physella acuta. Next base: position 87,956 of record NW_026731673.1, on the reverse strand, counting down.
ATAGACTAGACAAGCTGAACCATAGACTAGACAAGCTGAACCACTTCATGTTGAACCATAGACTAGACAAGCTGAACCATAGACTAGACAAGCTGAACCACTTCATGTTGAACCATAGACTAGACAAGCTGAACCATAGACTAGACAAGCTGAACCACTTCATGTTGAACCATAGACTAGACAAGCTGAACCATAGACTAGACAAGCTGAACCATAGACTAGACAAGCTGAACCATAGACTAGACAAGCTGAACCACAACACGGAAATCTCTTCATCCACTGGGCGTTGTCTCCCTGGTCGAGTGAACGCTCTGACAGCCCAGAAGGTAGGGGGTTCGGATCTGTCGGGAGATTGATGGGTGCATGTCATTAGTGCAATTAGTAACCACTTGGTCATCTTTACAAATCTTTATTTTTGTGAGCAGAGTAGGAGGGGTCTATGCCACCCCGAGTGAGAATAGTTGGGTCGGAGGGGTCTGTGCCACCCCGAGTGAGAATAGTTGGGTCGGAGGGGTCTGTGCCACCCCGAGTGAGAATAGTTGGGTGGGAGGGGTATGTCTCATCCCGAGTGAGAATAGTTGGGTGGGAGGGGTCTGTCTCAACCCGAGTGAGAATAGTTGGGTGGGAGGTGTCTATGCCACCCCAAGTGAGAATAGTTAGGTAGGAGGGGTCTGTCTTACCCCGAGTGAGTAGTTGGGTGGGAGGTGTCTATGCCACCCCAAGTGAGAATAGTTAGGTAGGAGGGGTCTGTCTTACCCCGAGTGAGTAGTTGGGTGGGAGGTGTCTATGCCACCCCAAGTGAGAATAGTTAGGTAGGAGGGGTCTGTCTTACCCCGAGTGAGTAGTTGGGTGGGAGGTGTCTATGCCACCCCAAGTGAGAATAGTTAGGTAGGAGGGGTCTGTCTTACCCCGAGTGAGTAGTTGGGTGGGAGGTGTCTATGCCACCCCAAGTGAGAATAGTTAGGTAGGAGGGGTCTGTCTTACCCCGAGTGAGTAGTTGGGTGGGAGGTGTCTATGCCACCCCAAGTGAGAATAGTTAGGTAGGAGGGGTCTGTCTTACCCCGAGTGAGTAGTTGGGTGGGAGGTGTCTATGCCACCCCAAGTGAGAATAGTTAGGTAGGAGGGGTCTGTCTTACCCCGAGTGAGTAGTTGGGTGGGAGGTGTCTATGCCACCCCAAGTGAGAATAGTTAGGTAGGAGGGGTCTGTCTTACCCCGAGTGAGTAGTTGGGTGGGAGGTGTCTATGCCACCCCAAGTGAGAATAGTTAGGTAGGAGGGGTCTGTCTTACCCCGAGTGAGTAGTTGGGTGGGAGGTGTCTATGCCACCCCAAGTGAGAATAGTTAGGTAGGAGGGGTCTGTCTTACCCCGAGTGAGTAGTTGGGTGGGAGGTGTCTATGCCACCCCAAGTGAGAATAGTTAGGTAGGAGGGGTCTGTCTTACCCCGAGTGAGTAGTTGGGTGGGAGGTGTCTATGCCACCCCAAGTGAGAATAGTTAGGTAGGAGGGGTCTGTCTTACCCCGAGTGAGTAGTTGGGTGGGGGGAGGGTGGTTGTGTCACCCCCCGGGGTCTGAAACCAAATGAGGTGATATTTGTGTTATTGAAAGCCTTTTTTAATATATAACTCCTCTATACAAGAGATGACATGCAAGAATTATTGTGTTAAGTCAGGTTAGATTATTTAAAAAAAAATTTGTTTCGCATTTGTTCTTTGAGTGTGTGTGTGGGGGGGGGGGTGAAGTAGTGAGGATCCCTCTACTTCACCGCGGTAAAAAAAAAAACAAGTCGTTAAGATTGAAATGGTTTATCCCGGTACTTGCTTTATAAATGAATTAACCCCCTTGAAAAAAACAAAATTCCCTCTAATCCCGCTTGAGGGAGGTAATTTGAAGAGTTCTGAACGCGTTGACTTACCTCCACTTGACACTGGGCGTCACAAAATGAAAGGACACGATGACGTCACGACGCAGACGACACGTTTTGCTTGCGGGTTGTATAATTGTGCTCCATCTGTGGGGTACCTACATCACTCGCCCCAACGCCGCCACATTCAAACTCAGACATAACGACACAATGGCGGGAAATAAAAATCTGGACAGTCATTGGCCGGGGATTTCTGGGAATTCTCGAGATGCTATTTATAGAACTATTTGTTGAGGGTACTTGGTGCTTTTTATATCCGGGTTATCGCCCTTTAAAAATAAATGCGTTATCGATTTCAAGTATTTTACAGTTGTTTTGAAATAAAATATCTAAGCGGGGAATGTGGTTATGGATACATGGGCAGTGTAAACATAAGCGGAGCCGTCTACCACACAGACGTGTGGCATGTAGCACCGTTCTCAGCACAGTTCCCTGCATTTGCAAGTTCTACACCATCTACCTTTAACAACATTCACCTACAATAGCTATCTACAACAACCACCTACAACAACCACCTACAACATCCACCTACAACATCCACCTACAACATCCACCTACAACATCCACCTACAACATCCACCAACAACATCCACCTACGACATCCACCTACAACATCCACCTACAACATCCACCTACAACATCCACCTACAACATCCACCTACAGCAAACATCCACCTACAACTGCCAACAACACCAGAATGAAACTGGAATCCTGCGAAGTCTATACTTGCCCTCTTACCCGACCCTATTCGACAGGACAAATACCGTGTGTACAGTGTCCCTAGGTTTAGTGCCTATCACGTGACACCCCGACCCTATTCGACAGGACAAATACCGTGTGTACAGTGTCCCTAGGTTTAGTGCCTATCACGTGACACCCCGACCCTATACGACAGGACAAATACCGTGTGTACAGTGTCCCTAGGTTTAGTGGCTATCACGTGACACTATTCGACAGGACAAATACCGTGTGTACAGTGTCCCTAGGTTTAGTGCCTATCACGTGACACCCCGACCCTATACGACAGGACAAATACCGTGTGTACAGTGTCCCTAGGTTTAGTGGCTATCACGTGACCCTATTCGACAAATACCGTGTGTAGAGTGTCCCTAGGTTTAGTGCCTATCACGTGACACCCCGACCCTATTCGACAGGACAAATACCGTGTGTACAGTGTCCCTAGGTTCAGTGGCTATCACGTGACCCTATTCGACAGGACAAATACCGTGTGTACAGTGTCCCTAGGTTTAGTACCTATCACGTGACACGTACATAAAACCAAATCTCTCAATTGGGCTGGTGTCAGCTCCACGATAATTTACACCTTTCGCACCGCCATTTTTTACACCCCTGGTCTAAAAATAGCGCCCCTATCCATAGAAGTACGTGGGGTGGAGTGGCTGTATATATTGTGTTCACACCCCTGTGGACGGGGGTCTGGCTGATTACAACCCGGGCTACAACCGACGGGGTCGTAAATTTGGCTCAAGTTGGGTCGAGGGTGGATGTGAACAAGTTCGGCAGTTCAACTTATAGGTGTGGCTCGTTGAGGCGGGGGGGGGGGGGGTAATCGATTTATCTATATAAGTCTTATCTGTAAGGTAAAGTATATGCGATACGTATTTGTATTAGGGAGAGATAGTCACCCGCGGTTTGTGTTTTGTAGAGTGGGGGGGGGGGGGGGGGGGGGTGGGGTGGATTAGATTGGTGAAGTGCCGGGTGGGGGAGGGGCGTGGTGGGCTGTTAAATGTCTGGTGACATGGGAAAGATGACATGCGCAGTTATCGTTTTTTTTCCGTGTTTTTATATCAGGAGAGGTCAAATGAAGGTCGCTGAAATGACACACATTTTAGTATACAGATGTACAGGGCACACCTGCATGCCACCTGCATCCCATAACTCCATCTATACCTGCACCCCATACATGCACTCCATGACTCCATCTATACATGCACCTTGTACATGCATCCCATAACTTCATCTATACATGCACCTCATACATGCACTCCATACATGCACTTCATACATGCACTCCATACATGCACCTCGTAGCTCCATCTATCATCATAGGGTTAGTGTAAGGCTAACCAACACTACCTCTGACCAACAGTGGCTTTGACCCAACTGACCACAGACCCAACACCCAACCAACCCGCTGAGCGGATGATGATGTACTAAAGAAAACACACAGATATAAAACCGGCGAGTTACCGCCCCTTACGCCGTAAAGTGCTCGTAAAATTGTCAGCGCGTTAGTGGACGGTGCCGCTTGATGACCGGCTGCGGAAATCTAGGACCGGCTGCGGAAATCTAGCCCCGACTTTAGGGCGATGAAACTCTTTATTTCCAGCTTTTAATTCGTTATCATCCCTCGGCGTAGTCATCGTGTAAAAGAACGGCAACTGTCTAATGTAAGGTTATCTGGTCGCAACTTTTGCGACTAGACGCTATGTTCCCCCTATCACTTGATATCACTATGGTGTTGCCTGTGTGTCTCTTGTTTTTAAAACTTAATGACAACACCGGAAGTAAAGAATCAACGCCAGTTCAAGTCTCTTGGGGTTTATGGGATAACGGCTACCTTTTGATATTCGTTGGACACTACCACCTTTAACCTCTGACCAGTGGCGTAGCGAGGTCGGGTGTCACCCGGTGCGACCCTTAATGGTGTCACCCCCCCCCCCCCCAGAGGCGTTGCGACCCTTCCCGGGGACAAACTTTCAAGTTTTCGATTTGCATCCCCCCTCAAACTTTCGATTTGCACCCCCCCCCCTTCCTCAAGTTTTCGATTTGCAGCCCCCCCCCCCCCCCTCAAACTTTCGATTTGCACACACCCCCCCCCCCCCTTCAAGTTTTTCTCTATATATTTTGCTATTTTTGCCTTGGTGTCACCCCCCTAAATGGTGTCACCCGGTGCGGTCCGCATCTCCCGCACCCCCCCCCCCCTCTCCCTTTCGCTACGCCCCTGCCTCTGACCCGTCCACTTCCTTTGACAATCTATGAAATAAGTCCGAATAAGTCCAGTAAAGATAATAACGAATGTGTCTATGAAAGACGCTATGAATTTGTGTCTATGATAGTTGCCTAAGCGTGTGTCAAATATGACAGACATCTGAGTGTGTCTATGACAGACATCTGAGTGTGTCTATGACAGACATCTGAGTGTGTCTTTGACAGACATCTGAGTGTGTCTATGACAGGCATCTGAGTGTGTCTATGACAGACATCTGAGTGTGTCTATGACAGACATCTGAGTGTGTCTATGACAGACATCTGAATGTGTCTATGACAGACATCTGAGTGTGTCTATGACAGTCATCTGAGTGTGTCTATGACAGACATCTGAGTGTGTCTATTGAGGATGAGAAGGCTGCAACAGTGACTCAGTCGGAAGCGCCAAGTGCCGCCATTAAGGGGCGGTAAGTATCAGAAACAAGGGGCGGTAATTTGTCCCTTTGTGATCTTGAATTGAGTCGTGAGTTGGTGTTTGTACTTGTACTATAGGAAACAAGGGGTGGGTGAGGTGGTAAGGGGGAGGGGAAGTGGACAAATACTGGAGGCCCGGTAGTACTAGACTAAACAATTTAGTATTTATAACTAGATTTCTATATCTATTGACATTGGATTTTCTATTTTAAAAAATATACTTCGTATAACAATTATCCGAATTAGACTTTCTTAAAAATAGTTTCAATCTTTTAAATTTATGTTATTAAAACTGATACCCCGTTTATCACCCAGAATGGACGTAAAAACAGACTGTACGATGATTAATTAATTAATTAATTAATTATAAAATTATTTTATTTTTAATTTAAATAATACACCTATCTTACCAAAACCAGTACATTACATTATTTACAAGAGTGATGTAAGCTTTACGTCCGATGAAGTCAAATTTGATTTATTTTCTACCAACAAAGAATTTATTTTTTTAAAAAAAATGCATTGCGTTTTAAAAAACGTATATTTAGCATAAATAACAACAAACATCTATTTCATTATATGATTGCCTAAGAATGGTCGCTGATTACAAACTTTGAGAACCCTTGCTCTACGACTATTAAGAATAAGCGGAAGTCAACAAATGTAGGGTTTCATATTTTGTGTTCTTCGTCATCCATTACCGTGTAGACCTCGGCGTTCCCGCGACGCGAGCCTAGACGAGGGTTCGCGAGACACGTATGTTATATGACTTATGTCTCGACCAAATGACTTGGTCTAATGACTCATGTCGACTTTACGACCGTACTGCCGGGTTCTGAAGCCACGGCTCCGCTGCTTGTAGCCGTGTTTCCTAGACGCGCTTTTCCCGCTGAATTATTGCCGGGAGCGCGCATCCACCAGTGACAGTTTTTGGCTTGCATCAAAACTCCACGGCTCTCTCTAATGAGTAATGGCGGCTCTTATCGGCTTGCCACGCCCACTTCTACTTACTGCGAGATTCGCCGCTGGCAGTACTTCAACCTTATGGCTTTGTGTTAGGGTAGGGGTACGGTTAATGTGTTTTAGGTTACTGGCTTTATAGCTGTTGTGTTGGACTTAGTGCTGTTTTATAATGTGCTATTGTATTGGTCGGTCCTATTGTCTTAGTATTTGTCAGTCCTAATGTCCTTCTATATGTCAGTCCTAATGTCCTTCTATTTGTCAGTCCTAATGTACTTTTATTAGTCACCCCACATGTCATGGTATTAGTCACCTCACATGTCATTGTATTGTCGTCCCACAATGTCCCTGTATTGGTCAGCAAACATGTAATCGTTTATGTCAAAGCAAATGATTGTCTCCCAACACTGACAGTCCACCACCTTGGTCACGTAAAGAAAAACAAAGCCCCCTCTGACACGGGGTACACCGACCGTAGAGCCGCCACCAACGGGCGACTGGCTATCTAGTATAATGGACAACTTTAGTATCAAATTGTGACAATCGAAACTGCCTCAATGGAGGACCGTCCCCCACCCCACCCAGCGTCTTTGTGGAGAGAACCTCAGACTAACCTGAGTCAACTGAAGATGTTGTACGAAGGGCTTATCCCCCCCCCCCCCACATACACCTAATCCTGTCACCCAGGTCTCAATCACACACCTAGCACCCACACGACAGGTCATGACCCCAACTTGTCCGAGTACGTAGCAATTAACTGGCCCGCCCCGCACCCCGGGGACACTTCTTGTTCAAGGGGAGACCACTCTAGCCTCGATCTGATCTCCGCCACCAGGGGGAGACACAAAAAATCTTATCAAAGCGTAGCGTAAGTCTTTTTATTGTGTGGGTTGTGATACGGTTTGGAGCCTGCGTCACAGTCTGTTTGAAACAAATGAACACTCAGTTGACGGTTATTAAAGTAGGGTTGTTAAAAAGGTAGGTAGATGTGTGTTGTAGGTTGGGTGGGGCTGTTGTAGCAGGTGGGGGCTGGTTATGGATAATGTGGCTGTTATAGAGGGTACAATAAAGTGTGTGTGTGGGGGGGGGGGGCTGTATCGATTGAACTACCAATACATTCCATGATCATGAGGTTCGCGGCCTGATTTGCGGGGACTCGAACCCTGAACTTCTAGATAGTGTGCCACCATGCCAGCCAGCCCACCGTACGTTCATTGCTCTTGCACGACTAACTCAGAAGGAATCTTCAATAGTCCTTAGATTAGGTTTAGAGTAAGGCCTATGTTGATGGCGTTCAATGTGATCCTTCGGTCGTCGTGCTAAACTACTAGGACGAAAACTCATTAAATTAAATCAGGCTGCGAGCTTTAATGAGTACATTATCTCTTGCGACCGGAAGTCATTAGCATCTACACCTGTTCGTCTGCTGTAAGAGTTTTTATTTTTTCATTAACGCGGGTCGTTGGCCTTCCTTTGAAAAAATGACGGCCACTTTATGGGAAATTTTCTGCCATGTCGACGGCTCGTGTTGCCGCGGGCCACCTTTTAAACACTGCCCATCCTCGGCTCTTTTAAGTGTCAAACCCTTTGACCAGTCCATGTGACACCCCCTCCCCTCACCCCCGGGGGGTCTCTCTGACATCACTAATGGATTACCTGTGACGCCAGGTGTGGCCACCGTCGTCTGCTAGTCGGGTTGCTGTGATCTCTTTGACGCGTCCGTCTGTCATTCAGAGGACCTTTTGTCTGAGTGATAATCCGATATTTTTTTTGAATAGTCACATTAGGTCATATGAAAACCTTGCCCATAAGGTCATCTGGAAACCTGACCATTAGGTCATCTGGAAACCTGACCATTAGGTCATCTGGAAACCTGACCATTAGGTCATCTGGAAACCTGACCATTAGGTCATCTGGAAACCTGACCATTAGGTCATCTGGAAACCTGACCATAGGTCATCTGGAAACCTGACCATTAGGTCATACCGATACCGCTTAGCATCTTTCAGAATGCTTCCACTAGATTTAGTTGTTTTTTTTAAACTCCTAATTGAACTTGTGCTGCTAATGACCACTAGATGACCTTGACGTTCAACATTTTTGTATGCATAATTCGGACTGTGTCTATTGTCTGAATAGAGAAAAACCGAGAAGACAAATTATGATTAAGCAAAAAGTGTTGTATTTGGGGTTACCAAGTGCACCGTCTTTTAACACACCGTCACAAATTACTTCCGGTTGTTGTGTTATGTAACTGTGTAGTTCAGTGTGTTACATCATTGTGTGTGTATTTCAGTGTGTTGTGTAACTGTATGTAGTTCAAACTAGTGTGTAGTGGAAACCGTTATGTAACAGTGTGTATAGTTCAGTGTGTTAGGTAACTATGTGTAGTTCAGTGTTATGTAACCGTTGTGTGTAGTGGAAACTGTTATGTAACAGTGTGTTATGTAACTGTGTGTAGTTCAGTGTGTTATGGAGCAGTGTGTGTAGTTGAAACAGTGCTGTGTTACTGTGTGTGTTCAAACCGTGTGTTATGTGACTACAACATGTTGGCATCGCCGCGATATTCTGGTGGTATTTCATCGCCATTCTCCACCGCTCTACCAAGGTGTAATTAGCATTAGGGATAATTAGAGGTACGGTTGTCCGCCCCTTATGTAAACAAGATACGATAATTGGTAATTAACAAGTTGGATGTAGCTTACATACAGTGTGAAGTTAGGAGAGAGGGGTGTTGGTCAATACGGTAGCGCGTGGCTGTGACACCTGGCTTGGCTCGAGGATTCGAACCCCCATAGCTTACATACAGTGTGAAAGTGGGAGAGAGGGGTGTTGGTCAATACGGTAGCGTGTGGCTGTGACACCTGGCTTGGCTCTTGAGGATTTGAACCCACCGAGGGTAAACTCAAAGGGGGGTGGGGGGGAGTTGTTGGCTTAGGTGCCCACTTGTCGGAGACCTACAAGAGAACAGCCAAGTTGTATGTGTTGAATGTATTATCGCATAATCATTGACTATGTGGCTATGCTGAATTTAGACTTCAATGATAGGGCGGGACTTCAGTATCTTTCTGTCCAAAACAACTGGAAAGATAGAATTTGTAATATCGGAATTCGATGTCATCAATTTATCCCACGACCACAATTCGTGTTTAGAGTTCAATCGTTTATTGTTTTATTTAATTAGGCCTCTAAGAAATTGCCTTATGTATAAAATAATGTGTTCGATAAAAACAATTGTTTGAAATAATAATAAAAAAGTGGTTATAAATTAAATACAATCTTTATTCATGAGAAATCTATGTATATTTTACATAGCATTACACAGCAGTTGTACACAGGCAGACCACAAGAACACATCAGGGACCAACACAGGTCATTGGTGGACCATTCAGCTACATCAGACAGTTGGTGGACCGTTCAGTTACATCAGACGGTGGACCGATCAGTTAAATCAGTTGGTGGACCGTTGTGGACCGGACACGAATAAAATAAATCATACTTGAAAATACTTTTGTATTTCACAGCCTCAGTATACAAATATATCAGAAAACAAACATACACACAAACAGTTTTACTAACATAATATAACATACCACATTCGTCACTACACTAACACACCAATCTAATATCTATATCATCACTACCATACCAATACAAACACCAATATTTTCACCAACGCACCAAACTTCAACCAACCACCCCAACGAAACCAAATTAAATGAATTGTTAAAATATCCAGCATCCATAGGACAGAAGACAAGATTTGGAAGAAGTTTCCCAAGAATTGAACAAAATGTACACACAATTTACATATCATTAACATAATTTTTAAAAATATTGAATTAAAAAAAATAAATAGCCACAAAAGTTAACAGTGTAGAGCACTCTGCCAATATTTACATAAATTACAAGCACTGGAATTTAATTTGTTTACAACATGCTACTTGAACGTAGTGAATGGCGTAAACAGGGGGTGAAGGGGGGCGGCAGACCCGGGCTACATTTTAATACACATTTCAAGTGATTTACAGTGATATTTTACAGTTATATTATAGGACAGGGCGTCTGCTGATGGTATATGGTGATCTATCACCTATTTGATTGTCTGATTAATGTGGTAAAATGACGTATTTGGTGTGAAAGGCAATCTATGACGTATGCCTACCAATCTTCCTACCCTAGTTTTCAAGATTGTCTTTGTTGTAAAAGTGATTGTCATATAAAAAAATTGGTGTATTTCAAAAAGATAAGTTTATCTTTATTTGTGCAGACAAAAAATTTTAAATTCTTTTTTTCTTCTGAGACTTGGTTTTTAATTATAATTTTTTTTTCCTTGAAGAAAGGGGAAAGATAATCCCTTTTTATTAAGAAAAGTTTATAACCTTGTTTGTACAGTGATAACAAAACGGAGTTACCTGTCTTGTGTAATCAAGAGTTTTAGCTGTAAGTGGGGGTAATGTAAAGGGCGGGGTATTAAGAGGAGAATGCAGGGGGGGGGGGGGAGAGGTTAAAAGTAGTAAACGTTCAATATACAGATAGGTAGGGGAATGGGAACTTAGAATTAAGTGATAAATGTGGGAGGGAGGGGGGGGGGGGGGAATTTTCCTTGACAGCTGTTGTGTAATGTATAGGAAGATTATTTTCTTTTGCCTCAAAGTTTTACTTAAGCATACATACTTATTAAAAATAATATTGTATGTGTTATGCGCAGAAAATAACGTTTTTGGAACTTAAGCTGATGTAATTAATTAATTGTAATTTATTTTCAAATAGTAAACTTTCTTGCTTCTTATGATTTCACAAAATAACAAGACACCATGCACACGACATGTTTGGTATTTCATAAATTACTTTCTCACTGAAAGCTTAGATTAGGTAATGAATTAATTAATCAATCAATGGCACATGAAAGAATTGTTTTAAAAAGGAGAGAAAAAAAAACATTTTGCTTTAAACAGCAGCTAAAATCTAATTTGAAGTGAAACTACAAAAATGGTATTATGCAAGTCATTTTTTAACACCACAAAAACCCAACTTAAAAAAAAGTCAATAATTGAAATAAAATCTCTCATTCACATTGGCCTGTTACTGTCTCAATAATGCGAAAAGGGAAGAAACAGCCAATCAAAACAATTATTACTACTACATGAACCAATCAAAATAGTAATACTATTAAAAACAAACATCTGAATAAAGTCATTTGAAGCTTATCCATCCAATAATCCAACAACTGTATTACTTAAATATATCCATATATGTATCCATTATTATATACATACATGCATTCATTGCCTGCTGGATTTGCAGCAAGATTCAGCATGGAAACAGTTAATCCATTTATACATCACAGAGTAATTGAGCCTGCTTCATGTTATCCATTACTTGGAGCAAAGACCGGATAATCACAACCAATCCACAAGTGAGAATGGGAGTAAGAGTCACATGGATAGCAGGACGCAGGGAATACTGTCAGTTACAGGTTCACTACCACCTAGTGCTGATTTCCAGGTTTTAAGTGGAAGATATACCAAGTTCAAGGTTATATATACCTTAAGTCTCCATGTTCTGCATGTTGCAAGTTTTTAATGGAAGATTTGAGCGTTGAGAAAAAAAAAAACAATCACTTTTTTATAGGTGCCTTCTGGTACAGTGTGTGGTCTGGGCATAACCTTAGGAGTTCCAGTGTCTGGGCCACTTGTTGGCTCATAGAGTCACTACAGAGGGAGGGCCATGGGCAGCATAGTGTGGCTCATGGCTATACTCCTGTAGGCCAATATCTCCTCCATTACATGGCTCCGGGCCTCACTACAGAGGGAGGGCCATGGGCAGCATAGTGTGGCTCATGGCTATACTCCTGTAGGCCAATATCTCCTCCATTACATGGCTCCGGGCCTCACTACAGAGGGAGGGCCATGGGCAGCATAGTGTGGCTCATGGCTATACTCCTGTAGACCAATGTCTCCTCCATTATATGGCTCCGGGCCTCACTACAGAGGGAGGGCCATGGGCAGCATAGTGTGGCTCATGGCTATACTCCTGTAGACCAATGTCTCCTCCATTATATGGCTCCGGGCCTCACTACAGAGGGAGGGCCATGGGCAGCATAGTGTGGCTCATGGCTATACTCCTGTAGACCAATGTCTCCTCCATTATATGGCTCCGGGCCTCACTACAGTGGGAGGGCCATGGGCAGCATAGTGTGGCTCATGGCTATGCTCCTGCAGGCATCACAGTTTGACATCTTGCTAATGTCTTGCAGCTTCTTGGCGATGGCCTCAGACAGAAGCACGGCCGGCCCAAGCTTCATGCCCAGCGTCTTGACCAGGTGGTCAGTGCTCAGCAGTGCCAGGATGCGACCGTTGACCCTCTGCTCACGGAAGTGCTGGAAGATGAAAAAAGCGTTAGGAACGACTGATTTCATTTAATTATTAATTAGCTAATTGTAATGCTTTAATGATTACCGTAACATCATATATCTACGTGAAACTGGTCTAAAATGTGTGCTCAATGTTAATCGTAACATTACTACTTGGTCAGTGAAAAGATGAAACTAGCTAAATCTGCTTACATCAGAATAAATGCCACATCCTTCCAAAGAGTTTAAGAATTTGCAGACATCTTCCACATTCCACATCCTGATGTCATCGTCTCGATGGTCCGCACATGCGCAGTGGTACATCGGCCTGGCGTAGTCCGGCAGAGCGGATAAGTAGGCCATGGCCTGTGGCCCATATTCCATGTAACGCTTGCGCAACATTTCGGCCGCGCTGTCCATGCTGGCTGACTCTAGGCCACACGGGATGGCCCTGGCCATTGCTATACGTTCTTGCTGCTGCTGCTGTTGTTGCTGTTGTTGTTGCTGCTGCTGCTGTTGTTGTTGTTGTTGCTGCTGTTGTGAGGCGGCAGCTGCTGCGATGTACTCCCATGGTGAGGTGTACTCCGGTGGTCGCCCGTCCATCCTGTCAAGGTCAAGGTTAAAACTCGATAAAATACATGGGCTAAGCTACTTTTAAACAAAAGGCGTACCATTTAAATAATAATTGAAAGAACTCATTAATAAATATTACTTGCCTCATTCGTTTAGCGTTAAACTCCATTGCCGCTTCCATTTCGGTGGAATGCCGCTTGGTCCCTGCGGCCACGGTTGAGCTTGATGCGGCCATTTCCGGTATGAGATATGGATATGCGGCAGTCCACGGATACGAGGCTGCGGCCAGCGACCTCTGGTAGTCCAATAAAGACGGCTGGGCGGCGTACTGGTGGCGTTGTAACAGGGGGTGCAGCTGGGCAAATGAGGGGTGTCCGTAGCTGGCCAGCGCCCCAGCGGGGGTCTGATACAGCAGGGGGTCTTTCGGCATACCGCCCAGCTGGGCTCCGTAGGCGCTCATGTGAAGAAGGTGGGAGGGGAGGGCGGTTTCTTGGGGGCGCATTTGAAACAGGGATGGCATATACGTAGGAGTGGGTGGCCTGGGAAGAAATAAAAGAAAAAAACGTTAAGAATTTTATCCTGGTAAAAAACTAAATAAATCATTGAAGAAAATATATTCGTTAGAATTTTTTTTTTACTTTTCCCCCTTTCAATGTGACGTCTGAAGATGCAGATAAACTCCACCCCTGATCCCCCCCCCCCCTCCCCTTGTTTAAGCCGGGACAAAGCCTCTCAAATGCTACCGCTATCCACAAAATGGCAGAAACCATAGAAGGCTAAATTCATTTTTTTATAGACACGGAAGCCAACAAGGGGGCCGGGCCAGGATATGGCAGAGCCGAAGCCATGCGCAGTGGCCTGCAAGATGGCGGCGGCCTGCAAGATGGAGGTGGCTTTGTTGGACGAGAATCTCGCCACAAAGGTCGTGCCAGACCACGAAAGTGGTTAGTCTCGAAACGAGGCTTTGCTCGAGGTCTGATGGATAAACACGGGGGAAACATCTCATGGACAAAGTTAATCAGTTCAATTTGTGTTTGGGAACGGGTCTTTGTGTATGGGGGTGGGGGGGGGTAGATGGGAGGGGGAGATGTAGAACTGTGTTGAAATTAAAATCTAGAAACGAAGATTGCAGCTTTTAATGTTTGCTTGATCTGGTTAATGTCCACGTCACGTGATCAGAGGGATGTCGACGCCATCTAAATGTTCACGTGACTTTAAGAATGTATATGTGGTACGGCAACAAAATACACTAACGACAAGCCTTTAGGGAAGCCCCTGGTTACATAAAGGCAAGCCTTTAGAGAAGCCCCTGGTTACATGACGCAAGCCTTTAGGGAAGCCCCTTGTTACATAACGGCAAGCCTTTAGAGAAGCCCCCTTGTTACATGATATGTTGGGGCTGGGGCGTTTAGAGCTATAGTTACGGTATTGGTTCATGTAGGCTTTTGACAGCGTGTGTAGAGCGAGAGGGTCAGATCGACCTAGAGACCCAGGTGCAACTGCCAGGCAGGTTTTCATGTGTAAGATTTGATTCCCTGCGGTATACAGGATCCCCTGTGATATACGAGACTCCCCGCGATATATAAGATGCCCCGTGATAAACACGATTCACTGCGAGATTAAGTTATAGGTCTATTTCATTGTATGTAGTTCTATATGGTTCCCTTTATTTAAAATTAAAAAGGCTCAATTATTTTTCAATAGCGCAGAAATCACCCCCCCCCCCCAAACTTTTTATTTAAAAAACCATTAATCACATGACTTAGACTTTTTTTAGATTACAGAAAAAACCACCTGATATCAGCGGAGAAAGCAAAGATACTCCGGTAAAGGGACGTCCCTCTGACGTGCTAGAAGGGTTTCCGGTTTCACGAGGCGGGCGCCATGTGTGGAGGGGAGGGCGAGGGGGATATTAAACGCGTTCAAACAAATTATTACGACTGCTGCATTCGTTGCGTGTGCTGACGTGGAGGGGAGGTGGGGGTGTTTTGTGGGGAGTGGGGGTAGTCGACAGTGAGGGGTGTGGAGGTGTCTAAAATAATGGAGCATAAAAAGCCAACGGAGACTAAATTAAAGGAGTGTTAAACGTCCATTGCCGGATAAAATTGTGGAGACGTGTTGTTTAGCAGTAGAGAAAGGTGAGAGAAAGTATAGGAGAAAGATCATAACTGGTCAGGCGAAATCTCCACAGGCCTGGCTGTAGTGGCTACTACATGACGGGGAGGGGGGGGGGGGGAGAAGGAGGTCATATTTATGGCAATAATGACATCTGATGCAAACAGTATCGTATGAAACTGTCTTGAGAACTGATGTTTTTCAATGTCAATCAAAATATTCAGCTGACTTTAAAGACAACGCGGTACATTTTTGAATCGATCAGAATCGATTAGAATATAAAGTAGTGTGACCTTGGTGTACTCACATGTTGAAGGTGTGTCCGTGACCTGCCGCCAGCACGCGCATGTAATCACTGAAGGCGGCGGCGTCTGCCACCCCACCTGTGGGGCGACGTGAGGGGTCCACGGAGCCCCCCACGGGGGTGGAGCTCGTCCTGTCCTGTTTGCTGCTCTCCTTGCCTCCATCACGTCTCTCCTTCTCTTCTAACCTCTTCCTCTCTGTCTCTTTTTCGTCTCTCCTCTCCCTGTCTCTCCTCTCATCCCTCTCCCTATCTTTCCTGTTCCTCTCCTCGCGAACTTTTTGTTTATACCTATCCTCTCTCTCTTTCTCTTTAATCTTATCCTCTGATGCCGAGGATTTCGAGTGCCCGGCCTCTGAACTTTCTCTTTTAGCGGAGTCTGTGTTATGATTCAAATGTCTGTCTATACTGTGGAAACCTTTAGGATGGGGATTTTCCGATTTTGCCGATGGTGCGTCTTTTTTATCCGTGTGTTTGTGAGCGTTTTCGGGGGATTTTTTCACGCCGGTGGTGTCTTTGGCGCCGTGCGGGGAGGAATGGGTGTCGTGACGGGAATGGTTGTCGTGACGTTGAGCGCCGTCGGGATGATGAGGGCGCTGTGAGGGCGATTTAGCCCCGTGAGTGGTGTTGAGGACGCGGTGGATGTGGTCGTCCGAGTTGTGAGGGGAGAGGGTGGGCGGCACCCAGATGTGCTCGGACTTGACGTTGTTGGGGGCCACAGAGACGGACAGCGGCTGGGGGACTGGCCCGGAGAAGGCGTATGACGTCATGGGGGGCGGGGCTAACAGAGCCGAAATGTGACCACTGTTGGCAGGAAGGGTTGGAAGATTTTCAGATTTCTGGAATCCATCTTTAACAGGGGTGTTATCGGGGACACTGGGATCTTCAGCGTTGACCTTGGGTGAGGGTTGAAGGTCGGGTTTTATTGTTGAGACCTCTGGTTTGATTACAGAAGAGGCGTCTGGTTCTGTCTCGTCTTTAATCTCGCAGTTTTCCGTCGTTTGGGCTTGGTTTGCGAGTTTCTCGTCCGCTTCCGGTTTCTCATCGACTTCCGGGAGTGGGTTATCGATGGTTTTGTTGGGGTCGTCGGACTGGTCCTCGTCGTCGGTGTCGTCGTCCATGTTGGCCTCAGAAATGTCGTCGTCGTCGTATTGTTCGCTGGCGGAAGTGTCATCGCCATCTTCTCTGTGTGGATCGTGGTCATTTTCTCTTGGTGGAGAATGGTCATTTTCTCTTGGTGGAGAATGGTCATTTTCTCTTGGTGGAGCATGGTCATTTTCTCTTGGTGGAGCATGGTCATTGTCTCTTGGTGGAGCATGGTCATTTTCTCTAGTTGGAGAATGGTCATTGTCTCTTGGTGGAGCATTGACCTTTTGCTCACATCCACTGGACGCAAGTGGAGTTTGAGCCTGGTCACTCAGCGGCACGTTCGGGCTGAGCATTTGCGGGTTGTCCGGGTTGCTGGACATGTGGCATTTGTCAGTGGCGGCCAGCGCGGGGTGGGCGTGGGCCGACGTGATGAAAAATGGACTGGCAGCGGCGTAGCCTGGCATAAATCCAGGTGAGAAATTCACAGGTAGTTTGTTGGGAGTCACTGGCGTGGAGGGGGTGTGCTGGTGAGTCATACCCCCACTTGGAGCGGCGGAGTCTTGTTTGGGGGACGCGGCGTCAGCGGGTTTATGAGCTGGTTGTTTGTTGGCGTCAGAGTTTGTGCTTAGAGAGGCAGGACGTTGACTTGACTTGACCGACACACCTGGTTTGGCAAGATTGACACCTGTGTCTTTGGCTGGGCTGGAATTGAATTAAAAACATGTCAACTATAGCAACAAACAAGTCTTTGAACTATCGTAAATTAAGTGGGTAGAAATCTTCACCGTGATGAAAATTTCACGAGTGACTTAAAGAATGGTAGGAGGAAACAAAGAGTTTGTATTGCATCACGAGAATCGGACTGATTTTCTTTATACAAAGTTTTAATCTTTTAGTGAGCTTATTTTTTTAGTGACAAGTGCTCACCTTTGTGGTGTGACATCCGCCATCTTGGACTTGTCAGCGGAATGACGCTTGACTTCCGGTTTAGCCTGAGCGCCCCCAGATGAAGAAAGATTGGTAGCCATTGTGCCGGTGCCTGGAGGCCGGAAGACGCCGGCCACGTGCCCATCAGTGCCGGCATTGCTGGAGCTGCTATTGGGCTTCCTCGGCTTCCTCTCGCCGTTGGGGATTCGTCGCTTCTCTCCCTTGCGAGTCTGCAGAAAACAAAGGCAATAACTCTAACTCTTCGTCTTGCATAATAGAAAGCACCTCGGCGAGGGCGGTGGGGATTGGGGGCCCTGGTAATAAGGATTGACACAAGAAGAGCATGAATGATTTACAAAGGGCGCGATGGATCTGCAGGCTGACTGATACTGACACGCACAGAAGGGGAGGGGGGACGGGACACACTACCCCTCTCCTCCATCCCGCATCTTCCGATCAATGTAAAAACACACGAAAACTGTGCGATATTTTTACTCTCTTCACCGCCCTCGTGCGAAGAGTATCCTTAGAGTTTCGCGACGGTGTTTGAAGGGTACTCACTCGATGGATAAAAATCCCCACAAGGGCTGAGAGTTTCAAAAGCCCCGCTCATTAGAAATCCAGCTTGACTGAGAAATTAAAAGCACCGGTAATTGAAGGAGGAGAATGGCGACCACGGACAGAAAGAGACCAGGAATTTGAAAGAGGGAAGAAGAGAGAGAGGAAGGAGGGAGGGAAGGAGAAAAGAAAGTTCCAGTCAATGAGGAATGGAGTCCCGAGAATGGCCGGTGCAGTGATCGACTACGTATACCCATCGATCTGGTTCTACTCGGGGGGGGGGGGGAACCGGAAGCTGCCTCGTCCCGCGAGAATGGGGTGGACGGGAAAAGAAATGTCGGAAGAAAATGGGGAAAGGGAGGGGGTGGCGTGGTGGAAAATGAAATGACGGGGAAGGGGAGGGATGGGTGTATGTGAAAGAGAAAGACAGTGGAGGGGGTTAAGAAAGTAGGGGGGGGGGGGGGGTCGATGAGATTTGATGCGCGCGGCGCGTTGAGTGTCGAGGAAGAAAGGACCTCTTAAAACTGCACGAGAGGTATGGAAAAACGTAGCGCGGGCCTTAACGAGGGCCGATAATGTCGATACGGTGTGAAATCAAGGAAATAATCCGGCGCAAGACGCCCAGTTTCTTAATTAAAAAATAATTCTAATGAGACACAAAGATAACCTTATGATAAAATAGGGGTTAAATATTTAGGTTAGTTTGTATATCGTTTTATAATATGGTTTACGATTTTTTAATACCGTCTCTTTTACTATTATAACACTATTTAAGGCTAACGATTATTCATGAATATTGGGTGTTAAAATGTGTTGGTGTTATAACAGCATTTGAAGGTTAACTGTGTTCATATATATTATATCGAGTGTTGTAAAGGGGGGGGGGAGAGGAGATATAATTTAACAATAATTAAAAACTCGACATTTTCTCTTCCCCCTTGCTGGTATAGACTAGAATACATCCCTAACCCGGCGAAATACATTAATCTTTTTTTATAATAAAGAGTCAGAAACAGAAGATAATGACGCGGTCTCTAGCGGACCAGCCCTCCCCAGCCCGCCTCGGTCAGTCTCGTATCACGGCGGGGAAACCCGGTGATAAATAAAGAACGAGCGCTGATATGAAAATGGAAAATTTCAAAAGGCCTTCCTGACTGGGGACGCCGGCTCATAAAATATTGAAGCTGCTGGGACGAGCACAGCGCCGCGCCTCCGGCTCCCTCGCCCAAATGCTCCCCCGCTCTCGTCCAGTAATTATACCGTGTTATCGGAGCGCGCTAACCCCATTTGCATACGACTATCTTTTCGTGAATTTTGTTTACGGGGCGAGGGGACAGAAATTCTCATTCTGCGTGGGGGCAGATTTGGATGGACCTTTGACCTCTGACCTAAAGGGGGCAGCGATTGAAAATAGCGAAATGTAAAGCGT
Organism: Physella acuta; assembly: GCF_028476545.2. NCBI lineage: Eukaryota > Metazoa > Mollusca > Gastropoda > Physidae > Physella > Physella acuta. The sequence continues at coordinate 68,302 of NW_026731673.1, read as the reverse complement.
GTGTACTTGCGTGTTCAAGAACTCGCGTGGTTGTGTAGTCGTGTGTGTTTGTGTTGTGTTTATGTACACATATGTTTGTGTGTTTGATAATTAAAACTTCAAAGAGGTATAATTTAAGACTGTGTAAATTAGATCAACGGTGGGTTGTGTGTATGTGGGGAGGGGGGGTGTAATTTATTAAAGCAGGCAAGCAACACCTAAACGAGACAGTTAATGTCATTCACTTCTTATCTAGTCACACCTGAGGTTCAAAGGCGCTGTAGTTTTCTCTACTTCCTATTTAAACGGGAATACCCGTGTGTGTTCGCGTGCGTAATGTGGTGCGTAGTGTTCATGCAGGTCCTTCTGTGTGCGTAGTGTATATATAGGTCCTGTTTAAAAACATGCCTTAGAAACACCTCTAATTAGAAGTCCTATTCTTCTTGTCTAATTATTGAATTTATTAAGTTTAAATCGTCTTAACTGTATAGGTCAACGGATAGCCAGCACTAAGTCAGTCGTTGTGTTTGTAAGGTCGTTTCTCAATCCCCCAATTCTGTGCCTGTTATGTGATCGAGGCGAGGGGACGAGTAGGGTGGCCGTTAAACCGGAAGTGCTGATAAAACTAATTGTTTTAATGTATTGATCATAAAAAAGAGCAGACGATGAACGGCCGTTATTCCCCCGACACCAGGAAGGTCAGGTCTCTCTGTTTATCAGCTTTTTTGTTCCGTTTTTTTTTTCGTTCCGTTTTTTTTTCGTTCCGGTTTTTTTTTTTTACTTTACGCGAGTGGGGCTCTAGGCTGTCGAGCTAGAAACGGATTGTTTTTTTACTGCTGTTATCATACTTTACCGTTCTTATAATACTTTACCGTTGTTATAATACTTTACCATTGTTATAATACTTTACCATTGTTATAATACTTTACCGTTGTTATAAATAATTTACTTTTTGTAATTTTACTTTATTTTAACTTATTCCTGATGTATTATAACTGCTTTGATTAAAACTTCACTTTGTTTAAGAAACCTCCACTGTTTTGTAACACTACAGTTACTATACTATTTTACTGTATATTAATTTTAGAATATTTTCTTCTCATTTACCAACAATTTATTATAATTTTTTTTTCTTATTTTATTCGCCTCGTATGTGTGGGCTAAAGAAAAAAGCAGCCGCCATTTAAAAGCCCCCCACCCCACCAGACCAGGCAAACAAGCAGCCAAATCCTCGGCATTCTGCTAGCAAGCATGGACGGCTTCCACGGACGACCATTACACACGCCAGCACTGCGGAGAGGGGAGGGGGAGGGGGGAGGAGGCGAGGTGGTAATTTACCAAACAGCCGTCGCGACATCTCCGGTCTGCCGTGTCCCCGGAAACTTCCGGGCTCAGCCGGAGTCGTATGATGGATTTTCGCCCTCGGCACGTCCCCAGCCCCGGCGTTCGTCCCACACAGCCAACTCCTCTGTTGCCTCGTAATTGTCAATAAAATGGGAGTCCCTTTAATGATCAAATATCGGGGCGTGGCACTAGAAAGGCATGTCTAGTTTTTTTTTACACTCGGGGAAAATTGGACGTGGGGGGGGGGGGAGGAGTCCGGGGGTGGGGGTGGCTGGTCTAGGGGTGGTGAAATTGGTGAAAAGAATGCAAATGACGAAACGCCTTGTTATAGAAAAGGCTATAGCCTTCTGTTGGAACGCAGCGTAAGAGAACTTTAATAACGAGTGACGGTACGTATAATCTCGCAAACGAAATGAGTAGCCCGCCGCCCGTGGGGGGAACGTAATGTAGAAGCCGAGGGGGCAGATTGAAAAACGAACCCACGTGGAAGCGAGGGCTGACGGGAGGGGGGGGGGGACGGGACGGGAGGGTGATTAAAAAAAAAGTGGAAGGAAATCGTCTTTTGTAGCCTCGGGTGTAAGCGCCTTGTGTTAGGTGGGCGTGTCCACGTCATCAGCTAAGATGCCTAATATCGTCAGAGCCTAGATAGCTTCACACGATTTTAACCCCCCCCCCCCCCACCATCAAAAAACAAAGTTAAAATCATCATTAACATAAAAAAGCAGAACGTGAACTAAAACCCAACCTGACGGAAGGTCTAATTAATTTAACGTCATTGATTTTGTTTTTTGTTTTTTAAATATTTTTTGTTAACAATTTTTTTAGTGAGAAATTTAAAAAAACAACTCAAGTCTGGCGAGAATGTTGTGAGTTGCGTGTGTTTAGATAGGTTTTTTGTAGAAAGTGTTGAGATGCAGCGGTGTCTGTGGTGTATGGTGTGTACAGTGGTGTGGGGTGGTGTGCGCTGTTCGGCCTGCACGTGCTCGCTGGTGTGAAATAAACGGCCTGGCGATTGGACGATAACTACCCAGCCCCCCCCCCGCCATCCACCGAGGCAAGCAGGGGCAGGTAATTAATACCTGCTCGCCGCTAGCGAGAGAACGCCGGCGGCCTGGCGATTAATTTGAAATAACATATGGGAAGTCTGCGGTCTCTGGTGGGCTGTGTGGGCCAGATGTAAAATATACACTCGCCCCGGGCGGGGGAAGGGGGGTGTCAAGGGCGTGGGGCGGTACACGCCTGAACTAAATTAAAAACTGTCTAACCTGGGAATACATGAAGCATGTGCTGAGAAAACTCTAAAACTGTATCATGACGTAATGTATATGACGTCATTGAACACTGTCAATGTTCAAAACTATAAAACGACACAGAAACAATATGACGTAGGGATATGTGACGTCACGTAACACATGTTGTTTGTGCCGAGTAGACACGTTTTAAAAACAACACGCGCAAGCTGTGTCGCGGCACACCATTATCGCCCGAGGTGTCATTAGGCGAAACAACGCGGGCTCTAATTATCTTAAAAAAAGGAAATTAACACCACGTAGGTGACTGTTAATGTTGGTGTGGGCGGGAGTTTTTTGGAGCTGGAGTCAGTTTGGTGGACGGGGGTGTGGGGTAAGGCTTTTGCTGGCGTCGGCAGATTCAGCATTCTAGTTGATGGAGTGTTTAAATACCTACTTTAGCTTCGATATTTTTAACCCTTTAATAATAAAAACAAAGAAACGTCGTGTTATATTTTAGTATAGTCTTTGGTAGTTGCATTCAATATTGTTTCAAAATTCAGAATGAATTATTTTTATATTGAATTCTACACGTATCGTATTTCTCGTGTAAAACATTAAAAAAACATACTTAACAATTTTAGAGATTAAAGCACTTGAGAAATGTAAATACTATTTTTAAATCTATACACTTGGATTAAAAGAAGTATAAAATCTAAACTTTTTTTCCCCTTCTTAGTTAAGCGTTCTTAACTTTTCAGGTTTAAAAAAATGTGTATGTTGTGAAATACTAGCGAGAGATCTAATGGATTAGAAGGCCGACCCGCTTAAGATTAATATAGGAGAAAAAGGGGATACGGGTTAATATGAGATGGGTGTACGGGCGGGTGGGGTTAAAGCACACCTTGAGATAAAAGCACAGGGGGTTAATGGATTTAAACATAAAAACTAGCTTTGAAGTACACGGCGTATAGAGCGATACGTTCAAATCTTGAAGGTAGGGCTTTGTAGCCTCAAGGTGTGTGTGGTGTCTGTGGATGTGTGTGTGTGTATGTGTGTGTGTGTGTGGGGCGTGGGGCAGAGTGTTCTTACACTTAGTGACCCCGAGTCAACGGTCTACGGCTTAAAAACACATCAAGCTATATAACAGGAGTTTTGTTTAAGGGGGTTTTCAAAAAACGGATGAGTCAAGATCAAACAGTTTTAAACCTTTTTTTTTCAAAAGCCCTATCGTATAATCTCCTCATTGGGTCTAATTGTATAAAATAATTCACATTTGTTTAGCCGTACCCAGTAGAGAATACATGTTAAAATATATTAATAATCAACGTTGAGGTTAGCCATAGCTTAAGGTTTAACGTTAAATATTAGAGTTAATGTTAGAGTTAAGGTTGGGTTTGACTTTAGCTATGCCAGCAAGTAGGTATGGCTAATCAAAACGCACTGATCATCTTCTAGAGTATTCTATACGGTAATGAAACAAGAGCTAGCAGCACAACATAATCGGATTTGTTGGGCAAGTTTTCAACCAACGGGGCGGGGACGAGGGCGGCGGGCGAGATATTTTCAAGGGGAGATAAGAAACTAACTCGAATGAAGAGCTTAATAAAAAAAAACAGTTGAAGGTGGAGGGGGTCTGTTTCCCCCCCCCCCCCCCCCCTCCGGATTCGCCGAGGGTGTGTGCACGTGGTACAGGTCGGAGCGTCGAGTGGGACAAACAAGCGCTGGAGCTCCCCCAGGTGCTGTTTTAATTGCGTGATCCCCCGCGTTGGGTAAACATCCGTTAGTCCGCTTATCTCCCCCTTGTTATCCGAATCCGCCGCGGGGAAGGGGGAGGTAAGCGGCCTCTCCAGCTGGATAGACTCGGCATTGTCAACCCCGGCCCTCAGTGGATCCCGGGCAGGATTATCGCTCTTGTCAATAGTTCAACTATTTATTTGTCCCACGTGGTGACTGTATAAGCCGAGCATGCGCTTTGGGTTAACGTTTAGATTAAATTAGCCCGCCGTAATAATCCCCAAGGAACAACTGCAGGAATACAGGCGTTGTAAAAAAAAATGTATATATATTTAAATATTTTTTTAATATATTTAAAATACCTTTAACATAATTATTTCAAATATATTTAAATACCATGCACCGCTTTAAATAAATCCCAATGAGTAGTAATTTAAATAATGACGGTGACCATCAATATGGTATTCATAGAATGCCTCGTTCAACAGAGATGGTGTAAGGGAGTTGTGGGGGTGGGGGGGGGGTTAAATAACTTTACACTATGTTAGTCCAGGTATGCCTTCAGGCGTAAGCTAGAGATTAATTGATCGGTTAATGTAAGCCCCCTCCCAACCCTCCCCTACACAGGCGAAACTTAGAAAAAAAAACGGCGTGATCTATGGCTAGGCTAATTAACGCCTAAAAAAAACATCTGATCATACAGGAACCAATCATTTCATTCCGTGCTGGTCAGCTGACGAGACTCGTTCATCTTTGTGACGTGTTCGGTTATCAATCTTACGTCTAATTTCTCTCTTTTTGGGACTTTGTCCTACGCTCGCCCTTCCCGTTAGGACTTTGTCCTACGGCCCGCATCACATGGTCACATGTATGACCCAGGACAGTGGCAGGCAATTCTTTTAATCCAGACGTCTCATTTCGGTTAGCCGTACCTTTACTGGAAAAATCACGTGACTGAGAAATGTCAGATAATGAAGCTAATCACTCTGGACAGGGTACGATTCGCCTTCTGGGGGGGGGGGACGGGGACGGACATTTTTAGTGGTAACAACATAGTTTCTAGTGACGTGTATGAATATGTAGGCCTAACTAGTAGACCCTTACAATCGTGATATAGAAAACTACCTTTGTAAGCATGGAAGTTTTTTTAATTGTAAAATGTCTTAAAGGTATTTCACTACAAACTCGTGGGTCTTTTATTCGACAAACTCAGGTTGTTTAAATATTAATTAATAAAAGATAAAGTCGCCATTATGTTTCAACGATAAACAGGCCCGTAGCCTGGCCTAGGTAAATAAAAACGACCGGCCATTTTCTTCCTTTTGTCGAAGATTTCTTAGAACCAAGACATCACCCGCATAACTAGGACCAGCACTCGCCCTCGCTTTTAAATTATCAGAACGTTGTGGGGGGGGGGGGGGGGGGGGGTGCATGGGTCGGCACGTAGGCCGCTGAGGAGAAAAAAAATGGCCGCCTGGTAATGAAAGCCGTAGGGGTGCGCTCGGCTGTACAAGGGAGCACAGAAACCCTCGCGCCCGATAAATGACGCTTTTGTGGCGCGCGAAGACTGAAGGCCGTGTTTACCCAAGCGACGAGGAAAGCCCCGAGTGATCCGCCGACCGATTGGCCGAGCCGTCACCGAGCGCGCCGAGGAGACTTTGGCTGTTGTCCAAGCTAACACGGCGCCGGCTGCTGTTTGCCCGCTGGACGTGACCACCGCAAGACCGTGGCACATCAACCAAATGAGTGGGGGGGGGGGGGGGGGGGGGGGCGCATGACAACCAATATCCCTTGAATGAGTGAAACAGAGGCGGGCGACCTATATCCGTCCAGACCTGTTTGTCTGCCTGATTTCGGTGTCTGACAATAGAATCGTGGTGTGGTTCCCAGAACAACGACAGCAGCGGAAATCTTTTCATGTACAGGGGGAAGGCGATTAGGTGCGGTCGGGAGTTCGAATCCTACATAGACATAATGTTCTAGACTTGCAATAGATATTCATGTTTTCTCTAACTAAAACATCGGGATAAACCTCTATGTTGTAAGGATGTACAAGTACTTGGAATAAGAAGTCAACTGAAATCTGACCCCAGAAAAAAATAGCTATTTTTTTTCATCCGACCCCATTGACTTTCTAAATAAAACTGACCACACAGCCCCACGTGGCTGTTCTATTTGTCCAGTGCCAACACTGACCCCCTCCCCCACCTCAACTTGCAGCGTGTTATTATGCTTGGTCATACACAAACACCCCCCTCCTCTTCCTCCCTTACCATATTTCATGCTCGCAATGCGATTGTGTCTTTATCATTAGCAGACTACTTTAACTCTAACCGTTACTTCAATAGTCATATAGGATAGTGATAGACTTAAAGTAATCCCGTGTTTGCGTTAGGTCTCCGGCCCATAGACGGGTAACACGTGATACAGTGTCAGAAGATGTTTTATAAGTATGATCTAAATGGCACACAGCAAGATATGGAGCTGCTGTTTCATGACCCCCCCCCCCCCAACTCGCTTTAATCAACGCACAATGCTGGTGAACTTCAATTTAAGAACACGATATTTTAAAGATGTTCTGCTACCCCTGTTACAAGTTACTTGAAGAATTCGTTTCAAATACACGGCGTTTTGTTCATCAGGCAGGACCTCGATTTGCTCAACTCCATAAGCTTCGCTTCACCAGATGCCAAAACCCGTGAGCGAAAAAAGCGCCTTTAAAAATGTCTTTTAAATTGAAAGCTTACTCCGCGCAATACATTCGCGCATCCCTTGGTTGTCTTTCTACCTACAGTCAAATATCGCCTTGCCAACAAGGGGAATAAATCTTCCGATCGAAATCGTCACCGATGCGTCACGAAATGTTACTTCCCCTGTTTAAAAAAAAATGGGCTCGGCCCCAATGGAGAAGGGAGCCATCCGCCGAGACTTCTACGAGTTCTTATTAGCGGAGTTCACACCGATGCTCGCCCGTCCCCCGGGGTTCATAGGATATTTCGGCACTCGTTCAGAAAGAAAAAGGAAAACGGAAAAAGAACAGACAAATCGATACCACAATTCTTACAATCCCCGGCCTCCTTGAAATTCTTTTTAAAACACATTTTCATGTTCTGTTCGTGAATATTTTTTTTTCTTTTTTTCATCAATGTAACTAAAACACAACACGTCTCACACACCCAATTCCCCTCAATCCCTCTAAACTCGACTTAGTCCCTCTAAATTCGACTCAATCCCTTTATTTTTGTACGCAGTCCCACCGGGCACCAACGGTCTGATAGACTCGCACCGCCACCGACCCCTTCCCCTCATCTATATTCTAGCCAAATACCGCTCCGTCCCATCAGACACCTTCACCGTCGTCGCCTCGACAATACCTCCCCTAACCCGGCGCCGACTGGCTTGCTAAAATTTCCAACCCCCCGCCCCCAACCCCCTCCTTTTTCTTTCCTCCACCCCCACCCCCTCGGTCACGTCTGCCGCCGAGCTGCGCGGTGTCTTGAATACCGCAGCCAGCCAACGGCCCCTTTAATTCACAGCTGGTCTGGCTGACGCTACGAGCGACGGCCTACGCGTAGGTGTGCCGTTACCTCGGAGTTTTTCTTCCCCCATTCAGCCCTCGCAGGTCGGCCACTCGGTCTACGCGGGCCCCACGGCGAACCGGCAGACACGAGGAGCGACAGAAGACCCGCTATCGCTAGAACAGATCGCGGTAGTCTGCACAGGCATACGCCCTCGTTTTTTTTTTTATAATTCTCCCCCCTGACTAACTGCTCGGCTCAAACTCGTAAGCCTTTCGCCTGGCCTTACGATCACTTGACAAGCCCGAAGCTGACGTCAGTATACGAGCGAATGTCGGCCCCGACCAACGAGAAGCAGCTGGCCAACTTTTTTTAATGTCACACGCAGGCTCGGCTAAGAACGTATTTTTCCCCCTCTCCTTTTGCTCCCGCCTTCCCTCCCCTGTTCCCCGGGTCTTTACCATACTCGCATAAATAATCGGCTCTGCGAGCGTAGCCTGCGGGTCGATTGTTTCTTATCGATTTCTTACTTTGAAAATCGATCTTTTTTTTTCTTCTTTTTTTTTCCGCCAACCTTTCGAAACTAGCGACAGAGACAGTCGGTAGATAAGACTGGCGTGGTGTCTGGATATTTCAGCCCGTCGTTTCGGTTAGCTGGTTGCCTAAAAAAGGCAAAAAAGATTCTATATTAAAAACTAAAAATTCCGTGCAGATATTCAGCGCGCGAGGCGGCTGTCGAGTGGGTTTAAAAGCCCGACTAAAAAGTGTTGTTTTATATCTGCAGGGAGGTGAAGCGTTCCGCATAGGCCTTGCATGCTTCAGCGTTATTTTTTTTAACAGGGAAGGACGTTAAATCAAAGGAAAAGAGGGGTGGGGCAGGGATGGAGCCGGTCGCCCATCACGAAACGTGATGAGAGAGAGAATTTTTTTATTTTATTTTTTTAATTCCAGCGTGCTCTAAGCGGAAACGCGTTGCTGGGTTAGGGTTGAGAATCGTTAGTAAAAGAAAGTGCTGTGCGAAGTACTAAGTCCTCTTCAGGACCAGGACGTCAAGCGAGCACTAAGCCCTCTAGAGGACCCGGACTGGCGTCTTCTGTTTATTGTTTAAAATCGAACAAAGACGGGTAGCACATATAGGCACGTATCACTCACACCCCATAAACATTGCTGGATTCTCTCTCTCTCTCTCTCTCTCTCTCCATTTAAGTTAAGTAATTTAACGACAACAATTTTCTTTAAAGATGAATATATTGAAATACCAGAGCGAGGCTAATCTAAGATTTTAAAGTGCCCGGGCTCGAGACGGATTAACATGTATAATTTGATGAGGTAATTCTTAATGGCGGATTGTGTGCCTCGTATTTCCAACGTGTGCAGAATCTGAGTTTAATTCACCCCCACCCTCACCTCTATTTAATTACTTCTATCTTTCTTGTGCGAGCTTTTCACAAGGGCTGCTTGGCTAATCCTGGTTTATCGTCTGCTTTGGATTTAAACGTGTCACCCCCACCTCCCCTCCACATTTATTTACTTATAGGTTTACATCCTGGTAACGAGGACGGGGAGGGGGAGGGACGGGCGAGGAATTAATGAGTTCGAAATCAGAGTTTCACGAAGGCCACGGTGAATGCGGTTCGGCATAATCAAAGAGATGGTAATTACGATGATTACAGGGCTGCAGACCGATGTATGCGCGGGGAGAGGGTCGCCCATTATGCGCATAGGCTTCCAGTGAGCAAAGCGTTTAGGGTAAATAATTGGGCGTCCAAGCCAGCGGGACGTTGAGGCCCTTCAACACGTGTTGCCATGGTGAACTCGCTACGCCTCGATGCCAGTCCGGCGTAATGACGACAAACACGGAGAGCCAGAACGAGGCGAGTGAATTACGAGCCCTCGCGAGTGGAAGGCATTTCGTTTCCGTGGAGTCTTTGAAGGGAAACAGATCGAGTTTCCACAGTTTCACCGTCAGCTCCGCATTCTATCACGCTTTCTCTTTTTTTTATTTCTCCCCTCCTGTCGTTTCTCTCCCTCTCTACCTCCCTCTTTCTCTCCCTCGGTCATAAGCTCGTGTTTCTCTAAGTTGTAGGAAATCCATCAGCTTTTGTTCAGTATTGTTGTCCGCCCATCCAGCACAAAAACAGTTTAAAGTCGCATTTCAATCAACAAAATATCAAGTTGGGTAAATTATGATGTTCTCCTATATATAAAAGATGTTATTGATCTCGTATATCAAGATTGGTTTCCTGGCAACGGCTCAAGTACCTATAACGGTAGAATGTTTGGGCACTTTTACATTAGCCAGATATCTAACACAAACATTTCACCTGAAATCGTTATCTAAACCTAAACTAACCTACATGAAGATAGTGGAGAATAATTCATATTTTCTCATCATTTTCGCTGAGGTTTGAAAAAAAAAACATAATTAAATTAATGAATTTGAAAAACTAGGGAAGTTCAACAGATGCTGTTGTATTCAAATTAATGTTCTTTATTTCTTTTTATAATTAAAAAAAATATATTGCACCATTAGCATGTCGACGCAACTCCCCCTCCCCCCCTGTCGACTTCCTAGCCGTTCTACACCCAGCGCTCACGACATTTATTTTTATGCCCCGCGTGGACTCGGCTCACAAACCCCCTTCGACTTCCTGTCGATCCGAGCGTTATTTTTCCCGAGGCCACGACAAGGGCCAAGCTGAGGGGAAGCCATTGCACACACGTGCGCCCATCCCCCTCCCCCCCCCCCACCCCGCTATCGAGCGCGCGGTCGGTCGATAGACACATGCCGTTCCGAGGGAAAGAAAATGAAGCCGTCGGCGAGATAACAGCCCTCCGAAGCCTCCAGTCACGGCAGCATTAAAGTTTTAAAGCCCTGGAAATGTGTCCGAAAGCGGCCACCCGGCCCGGCAGACATAAGCCAGTGCGTGCGTGACTTGGCATCGCGGCCAAAGCTCAGGCGCTCATAGGGCGTGAACGGTTCGTCCTGGGAGGGGGAGAGGGGTTCGCAAGTAGGGGGGGGGGGGCGGACGTAGTATTATGGGGTGCATGATGAATTTTTAAAAAATATTTTTTAATTTTTTTATTATTTGTATATTGTATAAGCCAATATGTATATTGTATGAGCCTATATTTATAGTGCATAAACCTCCACATGGGTGCACCCATACAGCCTCCCCTCCCCAGGGGGCGCCAATGAGCCGGTGCAAAAGCTAAGGTCGGGCCGCTCCCACGTCAGAGCTTATAAAATTCAAATGTGTACTCGCCTAGAATACAGGACTAAATTGAACACGTGAGTTTCATGTCCAAGTCAGCACTCGTTTAACCCTCGCGGTTTAAGATAAGCTGTCTACAGCCTGAAATTTTTTAGTAGATTTTTTTTTTCCCATTCATAATATTTTTTCTTCCTATTTTAAATTTTAAAGTAATTATTTTTACTGTTAGCGGTACAAGGATAGTGTGAGAAAAAAAAACGGCCACTGGCTAGCTTGAGTTAGGTTTCATCTGAGAGATGGCACTAACAAGTTTTGGAATGAGATGACGTCACGGGTTGTCCGTGTGAGGCTTATTTCCCCTTGTTTATTAACTGGCCAACTCCCCCCCCCCCCACCTCGCACACACACATACACACATCTCCCACCCCCATCCCCACGTAACCCACACCACCTTGCAAAAGGCAATCTCCAGTTTTAATTTATAAGATAGATGAGACATGCTAGCAAGACGGTGGGAGGGGGGGTGTTATTTAGTGGTGGTGGTGGGGGTGACGTTTTATCAAGTAGGATGGGGTTTGTTGTTAAGGGGCTGTGCGATAGTAAGTGAACGTCGTGTCTTAAATTAACATTTCTTTTTTAAACAATTTTTAAATATTAAGATTAGATTGGCTGTTTCAACAAAAAAAAATTTAAACTAACAAAAAAAACTACAACCATATAAAGTATGCCTTTTCCGGGAGCTTTATTTTTTTTTATTTAGAAAAGATATAAATGGCCTCCCAACCCTCCCCTGAACATAAAACCACCCCCCTGACTTATTAGGCTTTGTGCGCCATGTTGGATGTTTGCATGTTTGCGGCCTGTCGGCTGGAGGTGATGGCACGTTTTGTCCGATGGTTTCAAGTTAAACATTGTTAATTTCAATTTCCATATTTTCACACCGCGGTGCGTCTCGCCAGTTCGTGCTAGCTCGTTCATTTCCCTTCTGTACTGCTTCAATGGCCGAGGAGCCGGGAGAGGGCATGCCAGGTTTTAACGCCGAGTGGCAAGTGGCAATCTGGTGGGTGGGGAGGGTGGACCACCGCAAACCGTTGACACGCGGGGATACATAGGTGTATTGTAATGTAACTGACTGCTGGTGATGGTTTCAAGGTGTAAGGACACATGGTAATCTCACAGTACAGCACGTGTAGAGGGGTGAGGGGAAGGGGGGGGATAACCACGACAAGGGGAGTCTATCTAGACTAAGGGACAAAACTCTAACCAAGGGGTGGCTTATGCCTGGTATTGCTAAACAAGCGCATATACGTGCTCCAGTATGTGATAAAACTACAGTTTGGGGGCTCAAACTTACTTCGATTTAAAAAAAACGTCGAAGCTCTAAGAAAAAAAAATACAGCAGTCTAGCGTTGGTCGCTGTCTCGTCGCGTGATAAATCAATATCTTATTTAAGAGGTTAAAGCCCTCGTTTTCCCCCAGTAATAAACAATCAACCACTTGAGTAATTACGTACGGCTTGAAAATGTAGTCACTCGACGCGTATTTAATGCGTGGCGGGGATAAAAAACTGAATTCAACCGCGAGCAGGAAACAAAGTGTTATATTATAACACTTAAATTGTTATATTATAACACTTAAATTGTTATATTATAACACTTAAATTTTTATTATCGGACAGTTTATTTAGCTTACGGGTTAGTTTTCTTTTTGATCTAGTAGTAACTCTAAAAATTAAAAAAAAACGGTTATAAAACTTGCCTAGGACAATAAAAATATTTCTAAAAAACATAACATTATTCAAAATTAACAAATGCTAAATGCAATTAAAGAAAGAAAATGTTTGAATATTTGTTTGAGTATCCTCAAGTTTATGACTTTAAAAGTAGTGCTGGTTCTACTACTGTAAATAAACATTTGGGCAAGGGGGGGGGGGGAGAAAATATTTATTTTCCAGCAAAACACCCTGAGGGTGAAGACAGGACGGGGATACAATGGACAGACACGTCACCGCTGACTGTTGATGTTGTTCCGCGACCAAACAAGGTCCGAGCCTCATCAACACGTGTCCAGCAGACTCGCGACGGTCGTGAACTGAGGCGACTGGCGAGGGCTGTGACACGAGATGACGCGCTGTGCTGTGCCGGCATGTCTAGACATTTTCCGCCCCGTGTAAGCACGTGCCGTTTCGAGACAGAAATTAACAGGTAATTTATTCTCGAAATGGACAGGCACGGTACAGTTTATCTTAACGATTAATTCAAATTGCTGATGCCACACCCACTTCCCCTCCAAATAACACACACAGAGAGAAGAATTTAATACAATATGCGTTGTAAACACAAATTACACATCATGTTTGAAAATATATTTTCACAAAAATATCTGCCATCTTCCTAGGATTATCAGGAATAACCATTATTTCCATTCTATATTTGGGTATTTACGAGCATTTAATTAAAGGCTCTCTATTTTTAAAAATGTAGGTGGTTTAATTTAAAGAGAATGTCTTCAAGTAATAATTTATTTTTTTAATCTCTACTTTTTTTTTAATTACTTTGTTTGGTTATTGAATTCATCGAATTTCGAATGTTAACTTGCTTTAAAGGTACAAACTTTGTGTAGAGATATCGGCCGAGTACAACAGTAAAATCCATATCTTGTAACAATGGGTGCCTAGTAACTAGCAGCAACCCCTCCCCGTTTCCCGGGGGCGTAACGAGCAATACCCCCCTCCCTGTGTCCCTCGGGTGCGCTTATAACAAAACTCAAGTACACACTAGTAAGGCGCTCGAGAACACGGCCCCATCTCGTGGAGTAGCGCTCGGCCGCTCCGATACCCGGCAGCCCGCCGATAACAGACCGCGGGTGGCGGGCCGTGACACGAGCGCTGAACGAGGGCCGTCTCGAGTGGCGACCAAGGTTCGATAGCGAGGCTTTAGAGTCGACCGTATCGGGTGAAACGTTGGCCTGTTACTTCCAGTGGGGTGGGTGCGGTGTTTTTTTTCTTCTCTCTCTCTCCGTGGTGTTTAGGTACAGAAAAATAGCGCCGTTGTTACCAGGGACCTGATTTGAATAATCGTAGAGGGTGGGTGGCACAGACGAGCTAGGGTTTGCTAGGGTTTGAGTCATGCGCCCGACTCAAATGTAAGTACGGACCAACACAGACTATGTGACGAATACAATATGTCGGGTACACGTGTGTAGGGTCATTTAAGTCCGGGATCAGGTGTGTGAACTGGGGGTTACATACAGGTTTGGGTTAGGTATCGTTATGGACGATACTGATTTAAATATACTTTGGATTAGGCTTAAAAATGGATAAATAAATTTTAAAATACGGTGGAAATAAGTTCTATAAAGACAGAAGGCTGTCAAGTTCTTTGTTATAGAAAGCTTGATTACGACTTAATATTTTTAACGGTCTAAACAAACAGCACGTATGGTTCCATAAGCCGGATAGATTCCCACAGTTTAGCCGTTAATGTCAGAAAGAGCCACGTATGAATGTTGAGTTCCCAGACATTAAGAGCCGCCGTGCCAATGTAATTAAAGACCCGAGCCTACAGACAAGCGAAATCAAATTATTAGTGTAATGTTTTTTAATACAGTTCTGTGTCGTTTGCGCATGCGGCCTAGGAGTTAAAAACGTTAAGGTATAACCATCTCACGAAGTAAATTGAGATGTTTTCATTTGCGAACAATTACTGAACAAATATCCCTAACTTAACGAAAACATTTTTAAAAAATAATTTCCATCCCACGTTTTATTTTCTCAATGTAAAAATTCGCTTGTGTGGAGAGGGGAAAAAAATCAAGAAATTTGATCTATCTCTGTTTCAAATCGATTTTTCCTTAACTTTCCGTTGTTTTTTCCTGTGTTTAGATTAGCGTTTGTCACCTCCTCTTCCCCCACCCCCCCTACCCCCCCAGCTTCTCTTTTAACTAATTGTTTTAGTGAAATAATCTAAACAAAAATTGCGTACATCGAATTGTTATTTTTAAAAGCTGGGGTCTGAATAAATAGAGACAGACGTCCCTAAGTTGACATGTTATATTAATCAGAAACACAAACAATATGCTGGTGTGGGGGAGGGGGCGGCGTCCACAGGGTTAATGTCTGGGGGGGGGGGGGGGGGTCAGCGTCGACAGGGCTAATGTTGTCTTTGCGCCCACACCGCACACACGTAAACAGGCGTGTTGTTTTAGTCATGTATTACAATCTAGACTGGACCGGCGCTAATTGCGTGACCACTTACACGTGTTTTATAAATAGAGAGTTAATTGAGGGGGGGGGGGGGGCTGGATGGATGGACGGTATTGTGTGGACAATAGAGGAAACTGTTCCAGGAACTCTAGACTTTTGCTAGACAAGGGCGTCACATTTTGGGTGCCTTAACAAGATGTAGCCCGGGGCTGACACACATAAATACGCCATCCTTATATCATATATACATACGCCATCCTTATATCATTTATACAATCAATAAATGGACGTAGGAAGTGTTAGCTGTACAATATCAGTTTTAGTTACTGATATAGAATAAAAAGAACAAAACATTTAAAATGACTAAGTTAGAGCTCAAGAAATGACTAAGTTACAGATGGAGAAATGACTAACTTGACTCACCAAAGTGGCTCCCTGTCGACAGCCGTCGCAGTCGCACATGGTAGGGTGCACGTTTAAAATTCCTTTGGCTAACAAGAGTTTCAGGCTTTTCCCGTGGTGCCGGATTGACCGCTTCCAGTCTTTGGCCGTTTCCCGGCCGGACACGAACTGGAACTCGTTGGGGGTCAGCCAGGAGCTCTGGAAACTGATGCACGGTCCTTTGCTTCCCTGGCATAATTTGGACAGGTATAGGATGGCCTTGTTCTGGCCGCATTCAACCTCCAGGACTAGTTCACCGTCTTTGAAGACAGGCTTGACCAGATCGTCTGCTTGCTCGGAACTTATGCTCTGGCTGCCAGTGGACGAGGATTTAGCGCTGCTGGAACTTCCGGTTTTGGGAGTTGAGTTCGAGTTGGGGGTGTTGGTTGTGTTTTTGTTGCTGGGCTGGGTGTGTTGAGGGTGCGATGGTGTCATGGAAGAACTGTTGGTGTTTGTCTTGATGTTGTTGGCTTGTGGGCTCAAGTTGATGGCGTTGGCCATGGTTTGCTGCTGCTGGGCTGTTGGCATGGCCAGGTGGTTGGCGATGCTGATGGCGTTGGCCATGGTCATGGTGGTGGATGATGTCAACCCGTTCGCTGCTTGGACTGTCATGGGCGTCACCACTGCCGGGATGATGTTCGACGCCACGACAGACTGACATAGCTGGGCTTGTTGTTGCATACTGACCACAGGAATAGCCGGACACAGTCCGGGGACCGCCGTCACCACCGACACGACAGGCAAGGCCGATTTGTTGTTGTTGTCGTCGGACGGGTTCCGGAGTCCTGCGGCGTCGGAGAGCGAGTACTGCTGGAAGGGGATGAAGGTGTGCGACACGGGGATGTGCAGGGCGCCAAGCGTCGACTGGACGGACAGGTCACACGAACCGTCATTCGACATTTGGATGCTCATTACGGATGGCTTGTCAAGCTGTAATCCGATATTATGAAATCAATTCAGTGTGGTCATCACTCATTTCTTGATTAACTTTGAATTAACATCCACAGAAAAAGTAAACGATCACTTGTACTATGTAGTGGTGACCATTGATGACCAATGTAGGAAACTGTTTAACTCCACATAAGAAGCGTGTGTAATCCGATTGTTTGTAGACTGGTCAAAGTTTGGTATATCCTTCTTAGTTTTGATAACACAGTAGTAGCACAGCGCACGAGGGAACAGCACGGTATAAATGATCACAATACGAATATAATTTTTTTTTAAAATTAGAACACACTGGAGTCTGAACTAAACAACAAAAACTTTCACTCTTGTACCGTCGGGTCTTGACTGCGATTCAACCCTCCGCGTCCGCTCGTCCGCAGATCTACTGCCGTAAGTGACGAGACAAACTAAACAGCGACCGGTGGGAGGTCAGCGCGAAACGTGATTGACGTCGCAAGCGGCCAATGAAAACCGCGGATTTCGCCGTTCCGTCTCCCGCCTGCTACGCCCCGCCCCCTTCACCCGACAGTCGGCGCCCCGGTCTTTTATTGTGCTCGTCGTAATCCTAGAGCTCGCCTGCTGACGATCACCCCTACGTTTTGTTACCCACGAACTTCGTTAGGCCACACAGGCGAACGAATTGGGACCCCCCCCCCCAACTACCCAACTAGGCTTCCAAATCTCCTTCACACTTAAGCAGTAGATCAAGATAAAAAGTCTTTTTTTTTTCAAACTGACTTCCCGTGGAAAACGTATGAAAAGACTAAACAGTAACGTTTCTATTCAAAACCTATCCTCAGCGAGCCCCACCGCTATTGTCGAGGCGAGGGTCGAGAGAAAGAAAGAAAAAAAGAGAGAGACCTACAGAGAGGCGCGCTCCACACGAGAACACGCCCAGACTAACCTAGGTGGTAGAATGTGCCGGGGCCTCGCGAACTTCCAGCGACCGAGGCGTGTTTGTTGTTTTTTCATTCTCCCTTCTTTTCATCCAGGTCTGACTCGGGGTTCGTCCAAACTATCATCCCATGGCCATCTTTGCCCGTGTGTTTCATCATGCGTAACATCCTTACACCCCCCTGTATTTATCAACTTCAGAAGAATCCTTTTTCATGCTTACTTCAAGTACCCCAACCCAACTTTACCCAACCCTTTCAAGGGTTGTTCTTGGAGTTGAAATCTTCAAAAGTATAAAAAAAGTTTCTAGAATTATTTAGTAACATAATTATTTCCATGTATTAGACGACATAGTAGAGTAAAATAAAAGCCAAACTGCAGTTGTACATTTGGATTGATGTGCTGTGAGGGGGGGGGGGGAGCGAGTGACCTCCGTCGTGTATATTTTATACATGAATAATCTGTGCTTATTATGCCGTACAAATTGTCTCCCTTCACACCCCCTCCCCATCCTACACAACTTCCCCAGGGCTACAAAATTGTAGATATAAATTTTCCGAATCATATTTCACAAGCGTCCCTCGCTCCCCCCCCCCCCCACTCACACATACACCTTTTCTCCAATCCCCCATCACAGTTATTACACGGCGATTATTTCCCGCCAAATTTTGACACCGATCACGTGATGTCACACAGGACGTAACGCGGGAGTAGCGTCCCTTACACCGGCTGTAAATTAAACAATAAAATTGAGATGAAGTAATAAATCACCTCCCTTGAACAGCTTCTTCGCTTACCTTCCCTCACGTCACACTTATTTTCACCCCTCGCCACCCCGACGGTAATTGCATTATTATTTTTACCCTACCTATTGGCAAATCTTTCGTGATACTAATTTTTTTTTTTTTAAATTTCCATTGCTAAAAAAAATGTTATTTTCCCTTTCATAACTCAGCGTTAAATCTTTGACCCGACCCACCTCAGTCCCTGTTAGAATAAAGGTCGCCATCACCCGGCCCGGTGATCTCCCCTTCCCCGCCGGTACCAATAGAACATCGCCAGTACATTTAAAACAGATCCTTCCGCCATTCTGGTGTGCTGTGTTTATCTCCCCCTTCCATTTCCCCCCGGTTTGTTTATTTGAACGAAAAACACTAAACAAAACATTAATTAGCTGCAAGTGGCGCTAGGCTAGGTTTCGTGGTTTTTTTTTACCTCCGGGGAGGGGGGGGTGGGGGAGGTGTATGTTTTATTTTTCGTTTTACCTAGTCGGGCCGCTGCTTGAGTGAATTAGTGAGTACATTCCTGACACGGGGCTGTCACGGTATTCAGCGCGGCCCTTGTCGGTCAGCATAGGACGTTGGGCCTGATAATTATCAGGGGTGGAAGTGGAGGGGGGGGACGTTTTATCTCCAGATGGTGAAGATCTCGTGGGCTTGGGTTCATAATCAAACGCCTGTCACGTGATTGCATCGTTTGCTGGTCAGACACTAATCCTGTGACGTCATTTCCTGATCGGAAATTTCAAGTGCTAGAAATGGGGGGGGGGGGGTGGTGAGGTGTCATTACTTGTTGACCACTAAATGGACGATAGAACCCGAGAATGAGACAATCGCTAATTAACCTTAATTTTGCGTTATAAAAACAGATACAATAGTAATAAAATACATTCAAACTGTTCTATAGCAACATTTTCAGTTATACAAATTAAAACATCGTTTTTAGAGGTATTGCTGTGGCTTTATTTACGGCAAACATCTTAATACACGTCAGTTTTATGTTCTAGAGTAAGGTAACATATTATATCTTATATATCAAGTCTTATATATCAAGTCTTATATATCAAGTCTTATATATAAAAACTTATATATCAAGTCTTATATATCAAGTCTTATATATCAAGTCTTATATATCAAGTCTTATATATCAAGTCTTATATATCAAGTCTTATATATCAAGTCTTATATATAAAAACTTATATATCAAGTCTTATATATCAAGTCTTATATATCAAGTCTTATATATCAAGTCTTATATATCAAGTCTTATATATCAAGTCTTATAAATCGTCTTATAAATCAAGTCTTATATATTAAAATTTATATATCAAGTCTTATATATCAAGTCTTATATATCAAGTCTTATATATCAAGTCTTATATATCAAGTCTTATATATCAAGTCTTATATATCAAGTCTTATATATCAAGTCTTATATATCAAGTCTTATATATCAAGTCTTATATATCAAGTCTTATATATCAAGTCTTATATATCAAGTCTTATAAATCGTCTTATAAATCAGGTTTTCACAACCTTAAGCATCCGACACCCCTGACACCTAAAAGCCCCAGACGCCTTGACACCCAGAAGCCCCTGACACCAAGAAGCCCCTGACATACAGAATCCCTTCTATCTCCTATCTCAAAAACGCCGCCGCCTGAAGGCAACTGACCTAACAAAGTCGATGACCGACTGGACTGACCATATCTCAAATTGTGATATCGCTGATTACACAGCTTGAGGCGTGTGTCCATTTAGTTGACGAAATCAAACATACCCAAACATCCAACATACTTAAACATTCAACATACCTACACATCCAACATACCTAAACATCCAACATACCCAAACATCCAACATACCCAAACATCCAACATACCTAAACATCCAACATACCTAAACATCTAACATACCCAACCATCCAACATACCCAAACATTAAACATACCCAACCATCCAACATACCCAAACATCCAACATACCCAAACATCCAACATACCCAAACATCCAACATACCCAAACATCCAACATACCCAAACATCCAACATACCCAAACATCCAACATACCCAAACATCCAACATACCCAAACATCCAACATACCCAAACATCCAACATACCTAAACATCCAACATACCTACATATCTAACATACCTACATATCTAACATAACCAAACATCCAACATATCTAAACATCCAACATACAGTTTCATTAAAAATATACCTAAATATCCAACATACCTAATCATCAAACACACCTAAACACCCAACATAATTGTATCAGACATACAGACTTTTCCACACACAAAAAAGGTTCATTCGTCATCAAATTTGCTCTACATGTAGATTTATACAACACACATACATACACATCCAACATACCTCACATCTATAATTGAGAGAGGTTCATCCCCGCAGTTCTTTATCGTTCCCACACACACCTGTCTCACACAACTGGCTTAAGATTTGACCACAACATCACATTTTAAAACAAATCCAACCACATCCCCACACACCCATCAACACACCAACCAACACAAACACCCACTAATTCACACACAAAATAAAACGGGGCCTGTAGCCACAATGACTGTAGTAGCATGTAGCCACAACTGCTGTAGTAGCCACAATGACTGTAGTAGCATGTAGCCACAACTGCTGTAGTAGCCACAATGACTGTAGTAGCATGTAGCCACAACGGCTGTAGTAGCCACAATGACTATAGTAGCATGTAGCCACAATGACTGAGGTAGCATGTAGCCACAGCGTCTGTAGTAGCCACAATGACTGTAGTAGCATGTAGCCACAACTATTGTAGTAGCCACAACTATTGTAGTAGCCACAACTATTGTAGTAGCCACAATGACTGAGGTAGCATGTAGCCACAACGTCTGTAGTAGCCACAATGACTGTAGTAGCATGTAGCCACAACTATTGTAGTAGCCACAACTATTGTAGTAGCCACAATGACTGTAGTAGCATGTAGCCACAACTATTGTAGTAGCCACAATGACTGTAGTAGCATGTAGCCACAATGGCTGTAGTAGCCACAACGACTGTAGTAGCCTGTAGCCACATTGAATATAGGAGCCTACTTTGATGTCGACCACAAATGCTGCAGAGTCCATGACTACAGACAGTGACCCTAGTATCACAATATCGACGTCATTCAGACCTATTATCGAAATGGGATCGCTGTAATAGAAGGGAACGTCACTAAAACCCTAGGGTTAATAAACTCGGTGGAAAATTTAGGGTTCAGTCTATTTTGTGGGCTATGTAATCATTAAAACAAAACTAGTCATTCAATAACTATGACACGCCATTGAAAAAAAAATGTACCGACGAATTTTTTGTAATCTCTGGTAATGTAGATAACACAGTAGGACTGTCGGTACGTTTGTCGTGTGGTCTCAAGTACCATTAGAGGCCGTCGCTCTATCGGCCTCCATCGCCAACCGCCAGAAAAAGTACCCACATTTCTAAAGCCTTGCTGCAGGGGGCGATACCGTGCGTGTCATTTTTATAATTTCAGCCCCGGTCACCTACCCGAGCTTTCTATGTGGAGGGCGAAATGAAATTTCGAGGGTTGAAAAGGGGGCGCTGAAATCAACGCGCGGTATTCAGGAATAACAGAAGCCCACGCTATCACCCCCTCGGTGCGAGTGGCGACGGCGAGACAGTAAAGGGGAGACCACCAGGACGAACGAGGTCTTTTCAACCCCGCCAGGGCTGCTTGGAAATGTCGTGAAATTACGCAGGTGGAGCGTAGCTCGGGGCGGACTTGTGTCAATAGCATTGTTTATCGTCGGTGAAAGGCAGAGCGAGGGCGAGGGGGAAGGGAGGAGGGGGGGGTGTAAGATTAGAATAGATCGGTGTTAAATAGATCACGTACGGGGGTGACGTAAGAATGAGACTAAGGAAAGTGAGGGGGAAGGGGGGTTCGAAAGAAACAAGCACCGAACGAGAAAGGTCATCGTCTCCAATAAAAGTCCTTAATCCTCTACGGGTATAAACTTCGGTACTGTCGATTGAGAGAGAGAGAAAAAATGTCCCCCTAGCTAAAAATAAACGTTGGATTAAACCATTTAGAATGACAATAGGGGTGGTAGATGGATTTCTATGCGGGTGAAACAATGTGAAACGGTTGAGAGCGTCATTGGGGAAAGTGTTAATTTATGCACGACTTGATACTCGTGACCACGAGGGCCTCGTTTCATTCAGTCATGTTGATCAGTCACTGGCAGTTCAAAATAATCACTTTGTTCTGTATATCTCTAGCATAACATGAAAGTGGGTATAAGCGCATACATACATACATATTATATATATATATATATATATATATATATATATATATATATATATATATATATATATATATATATATATATATATATATATATATATATATATATATATATATATATATATATATATATATATATATATATATATATAGTATGTTTCCATATCCTATACCGTCCATGGCTCTGTGTGCTAAGGAAGAGCCGTAACTCCCTCGGTCCCGGGCCACTAAGTGACACTTATCGGTGAGGATTAGCCTCACAGTACAGACTAACCCTCCCGTGTCCGCCTCCCCGACCCCCTCAAGATACGGGTGTCAAATGTCGCCCTAGCCCTCGACCAACCACCTACCCAGGCTTATATTTTCATACATTGTAATTTTGTTATTCCGTGTCACCTCCAAGTGTCGCTTGCCGGATTTTTCCGTCTAACGTCCGACCGGTGGACATGCCACGGCATCCAGATCAAAACCGATCCGGAATTTTTTTTTAAATTTTTTTTTTCGAGTGTGGAGGAGGGGAGGAGGGGGTGAAAGATTATACCGTCGTCCGTGCGAGGGACAATACGCCCGCGCCCTCGCCGAGTGTCAACTTGTGGTGTGTCCGCGAGAAGGTGGTGTGTCCGAGGCGATCAATCATCGCTTTGTTCAGGCCGTGCCCTCTGCCTTCCTGCCGGACGCAAATAAAAACATAATTTGTTGGATCTCGGGGGGCGGGCGGGGGCGGGCGGTGACGCCTCGGTTTGACGTGTTTAGTCCAGCATCCACGGCTCTGACTAGCTGGAGAGGGGAGAAATCGTAGTAACTGACACTGACAAATATACATAGCATGTATCATACTCGCGTTAGGGTATCACCCATTTACATATAAATACCTGTATATGTTGTGAAAGATTGAGAGCATGGTACCACCCCCCCCCCCCAATGGTATGCCCCCTTTCTAACCCTCACCATCGGATCGTGCTAAACTATGCCCCATACCTTCATGGCTCAGATAACTAGACTATGCCCCTTACTATCGTGACTCGTGTAACTAGGCTATGCCCCTACCTTTATATGCCTTATATTGAACTAAACTATGCCCCTTACCTTTATGCCTAGGGGTAACTAAACTAAGCCGCCTACTTTCATGCTTCATGTAACTAAACTATGACCCCCCCCCCCCACCCTTGTATGCCCTGTATCACACTACACATACCCCCCCCCCCCCCCACCCACCCACCCTGCGGACGTAGACTAATTTCCCCATAGACAACTTGCTAGTGCACAGAACGAGACTGTGGCGAGCGTAAAAAAATGTTTAAATTTCCTCGTGTTCTTACCTCCCCGTTAGTTTCTTGTTCTATTTAACGTACAGGTTTACGTTAGGGTTACTGGATGGTTAAACTTATAGCATACTCTGGTAGGTTTACTTTACTGTTACTGGTGGGTTACTTGAAACTGTTAGCATTACTTGGTAGGTTTATGTTAAGGTTATGGTGGGTTACTTGAAACTTTGTTAGCATTACTTGGGTAGGTTTATGTTAAGGTTATGGTGGGTTACTTGAAACTTTGTTAGCATTACTTGGGTAGGTTTATGTTAAGGTTATGGTGGGTTACTTGAAACTTTGTTAGCATTACTTGGGTAGGTTTATGTTAAGGTTATGGTGGGTTACTTGAAACTTTGTTAGCATTACTTGGGTAGGTTTATGTTAAGGTTATGGTGGGTTACTTGAAACTTTGTTAGCATTACTTGGGTAGGTTTATGTTAAGGTTATGGTGGGTTACTTGAAACTTTGTTAGCATTACTTGGGTAGGTTTATGTTAAGGTTATGGTGGGTTACTTGAAACTTTGTTAGCATTACTTGGGTAGGTTTATGTTAAGGTTATGGTGGGTTACTTGAAACTTTGTTAGCATTACTTGGGTAGGTTTATGTTAAGGTTATGGTGGGTTACTTGAAACTTTGTTAGCATTACTTGGGTAGGTTTATGTTAAGGTTATGGTGGGTTACTTGAAACTTTGTTAGCATTACTTGGGTAGGTTTATGTTAAGGTTATGGTGGGTTACTTGAAACTGTTAGCATTACTTGGTAGGTTTATGTTAAGGTTATGGTGGGTTACTTGAAACTTTGTTAGCATTACTTGGGTAGGTTTATGTTAAGGTTATGGTGGGTTACTTGAAACTTTGTTAGCATTACTTGGGTAGGTTTATGTTAAGGTTATGGTGGGTTACTTGAAACTTTGTTAGCATTACTTGGGTAGGTTTATGTTAAGGTTATGGTGGGTTACTTGAAACTTTGTTAGCATTACTTGGGTAGGTTTATGTTAAGGTTATGGTGGGTTACTTGAAACTTTGTTAGCATTACTTGGGTAGGTTTATGTTAAGGTTATGGTGGGTTACTTGAAACTTTGTTAGCATTACTTGGGTAGGTTTATGTTAAGGTTATGGTGGGTTACTTGAAACTTTGTTAGCATTACTTGGGTAGGTTTATGTTAAGGTTATGGTGGGTTACTTGAAACTTTGTTAGCATTACTTGGGTAGGTTTATGTTAAGGTTATGGTGGGTTACTTGAAACTTTGTTAGCATTACTTGGGTAGGTTTATGTTAAAGTTATGGTGGGTTACTTGAAACTTTGTTAGCATTACTTGGTAGGTTTATGTTAAGGTTATGGTGGGTTACTTGAAACTTTGTTAGCATTACTTGGGTAGGTTTATGTTAAGGTTATGGTGGGTTACTTGAAACTTTGTTAGCATTACTTGGGTAGGTTTATGTTAAGGTTATGGTGGGTTACTTGAAACTTTGTTAGCATTACTTGGGTAGGTTTATGTTAAGGTTATGGTGGGTTACTTGAAACTTTGTTAGCATTACTTGGGTAGGTTTATGTTAAGGTTATGGTGGGTTACTTGAAACTTTGTTAGCATTACTTGGGTAGGTTTATGTTAAGGTTATGGTGGGTTACTTGAAACTTTGTTAGCATTACTTGGGTAGGTTTATGTTAAGGTTATGGTGGGTTACTTGAAACTTTGTTAGCATTACTTGGGTAGGTTTATGTTAAGGTTATGGTGGGTTACTTGAAACTTTGTTAGCATTACTTGGGTAGGTTTATGTTAAGGTTATGGTGGGTTACTTGAAACTTTGTTAGCATTACTTGGGTAGGTTTATGTTAAGGTTATGGTGGGTTACTTGAAACTTTGTTAGCATTACTTGGGTAGGTTTATGTTAAGGTTATGGTGGGTTACTTGAAACTTTGTTAGCATTACTTGGGTAGGTTTATGTTAAGGTTATGGTGGGTTACTTGAAACTTTGTTAGCATTACTTGGGTAGGTTTATGTTAAGGTTATGGTGGGTTACTTGAAACTTAGTTAGCATTACTTGGGTAGGTTTATGTTAAGGTTATGGTGGGTTACTTGAAACTTTGTTAGCATTACTTGGGTAGGTTTATGTTAAGATTACTGAAAGGTGACTTAAAACTGTTAGCATTACTTGAGTAGGTTTACGTTAAGGTTACTGGTGGGTTACTTGAAACTTTGTAAGCAGGTTGGGCAGGTTGACTTTAAGATTTACGTGGTAGATGAACAAGTTAAAGTAACGTCTCCCCAAGCCGATGAAAAGTTGATTTTTAAACCTCAATATTGCATCTAGGTATTTTTATGGGGACCTCGTCGTGAGTTACAGGATTACCGATGGGATCAATGTTAGAGTGGATGGTGGGATTAGGATTAGGGTTGGATTCACAATAATTGTTAGAATCAGAACTTGGGTTGGCGATATTAGCAAAAATATCGCCGCAACCTCTTATACAGCCCGCTGTTTTCCCACTTTACTTTAGACCTGTGGTTCTTAACCTTTTTGAAGGTACCGAACTCCCACCAGTTTCATATGCACAAACATCGAACCCTAAATAGTTCTATCATCCGCACTAACAGTCTGATCGTCAATTATATGAGTCGGGTGTGTCTCTGGACCTAACAGAACCAGTGAGACTGAGTCACCGAACCCCTGGGGTTTTATCATATTGGGGTTTGATCGAACCCTAGTTAAGAACCACTGCTTTATACAGTTTTTTTTAAAGGCTACACCCATCCAACATGTTTACAAATATGTTTGTACCGGTACACGATCAAAGCGGAATGTTTTTCTTTTTTTTAAGTATAAATAAAAAATAGATTAATAATTGAAGGCTGATTTTCTTCTTTAACAACAACCAACAACACAAATTTGTGAACAACCTCCCTTCCCCACCAGCCGCCACCCACTTTGTATGTGTGTCTGTCTGTGCGTATGTGTGCGTGTGTGTTGTTTTCTTTTTGCTAACGGTTTTTCCTCCGCAAGAAAAAAAAACCCCAGCGCCCGGACTGAAATTAAACATAAATTTACTCGGCAAACAGTCACGTGACACCTAGAGACAGACCGTGAAACGGCCGACCGTCTCGCGCCCGCTGGCCTACCCCCCCCCCCCCTCACCCCACCAAAAAAATTGCTTGCCCACGTTTCGACGTCCTGAGCCCTCCCCCCCCCCCCCCTCCCCGCGGGGATTCAGCCAGCCCAAGATTTGGGCGAGCGAGGAAATACAGCAAATTTTTGTGGCGCATCTCACGGCTGTGTGGAAGGGGTTACGTCCCCTTGTGCTATAGAAAAATGATGAAATAAGTTGGAGGGGGGTAGGGGTGTTAAGAGGTGCCGGGGGTGTCAGGAGATGGCTGGAGGGTTTGCTTACCTACAGCAGAAATATGAAATTTTTAAAACAGATGTACTGTGATGATGGTGGGTGTTGAAAGTTGGTGGGTGTTGGTGGGTGTTGGTGGGTGTTGAATGTTGGTGAATGTTGGTGGGTGTTGAATGTTGGTGGGTGTTGAATGTTGGTGGGTGTTGCGGGTTGGTTGGTGGGTGTTGAATGTTAGTTGGTGTTGAATGTTGGTGGTCGTTGAAAGTTGGTGGGTGTTGGTGGGTGTTGAATGTTGGTGAATGTTGGTGGGTGTTGAATGTTGGTGGGTGTTGGTGGGTGTTGGTGGGTGTTGAATGTTGGTGGGTGTTGAATGTTGGTGGGTGTTGGTGGGTGTTGAATGTTGGTGAATGTTGGTGGGTGTTGAATGTTGGTGAATGTTGGTGGGTGTTGGTGGGCGTTGAATGTTGGTGGGTGTTGAATGTTGGTGGGTGTTGAATGTTGGTGGGTGTTGGTGGGTGTTGAATGTTGGTGGGTGTTGAATGTTGGTGGGTGTTGGTGGGTGTTGGTGGGTGTTGAATGTTGGTGGGTGTTGAATGTTGGTGGGTGTTGGTGGGTGTTGGTGGGTGTTGAATGTTGGTGGGTGTTGGTGGGTGTTGGTGGGTGTTGAATGTTGGTGGGTGTTGAATGTTGGTGGGTGTTGAATGTTGGTGGGTGTTGGTGGGTGTTGGTGGGTGTTGAATGTTGGTGGGTGTTGAATGTTGGTGGGTGTTGAATGTTGGTGGGTGTTGAATGTTGGTGGGTGTTGAATGTTGGTGGGTGTTGAATGTTTGTGGGTGTTGAATGTTGGTGGGTGTTGGTGGGTGTTGGTGGGTGTTGAATGTTGGTGGGTGTTGGTGGGTGTTGGTGGGTGTTGAATGTTGGTGGGTGTTGATTGTTGGTGGGTGTTGAATGTTGGTGGGTGTTGGTGGGTGTTGGTGGGTGTTGAATGTTGGTGGGTGTTGAATGTTGGTGGGTGTTGAATGTTGGTGGGTGTTGGTGGGTGTTGGTGGGTGTTGAATGTTGGTGGGTGTTGAATGTTGGTGGGTGTTGGTGGGTGTTGGTGGGTGTTGAATGTTGGTGGGTGTTGGTGGGTGTTGGTGGGTGTTGAATGTTGGTGGGTGTTGATTGTTGGTGGGTGTTGAATGTTGGTGGGTGTTGGTGGGTGTTGGTGGGTGTTGAATGTTGGTGGGTGTTGAATGTTGGTGGGTGTTGAATGTTGGTGAATGTTGGTGGGTGTTGGTGGGTGTTGGTGGGTGTTGGTGGGTGTTGGTGGGTGTTGAATGTTGGTGAATGTTGGTGGGTGTTGGTGGGTGTTGGTGGGTGTTGGTGGGTGTTGGTGGGTGTTGGTGGGTGTTGGTGGGTGTTGGTGGGTGTTGGTGGGTGTTGAATGTTGGTGGGTGTTGAATGTTGGTGGGTGTTGAATGTTGGTGGGTGTTGATTGTTGGTGAATGTTGGTGGGTGTTGGTGGGTGTTGGTGGGTGTTGGTGGGTGTTGATTGTTGGTGGGTGTTGAATGTTGGTGGGTGTTGGTGGGTGTTGAATGTTGGTGGGTGTTGAATGTTGGTTGGTGTTGGTGGGTGTTGGTGGGTGTTGAATGTTGGTGGGTGTTGAATGTTGGTGGGTGTTGGTGGGTGTTGGTGGGTGTTGAATGTTGGTGGGTGTTGAATGTTGGTGGGTGTTGGTGGGTGTTGGTGGGTGTTGAATGTTGGTGGGTGTTGAATGTTGGTGGGTGTTGAATGTTGGTGGGTGTTGAATGTTGGAAGGTGTTGAATGCAGTTGTGCTTAACGTTGATGTGTGTGGTTACACACTTAACTGGTTCAAACTATAATTTGTACCCACACAGCAACCACCCTCACTTCATCCTCTAATCTCTCACTTTATCTTACATCTCTCTCATTCTCTCTCTCCCAATAATGTCTCTTTTACCCTTTCTCTATTCTCCTTATCTCTCTCCATCTCTCTTTCTCTCTCTCTCTCTCTCTCTCTTTCTCTCTCTCTCTCTCCACTCACCGAAACAAACTCTGTGACTCGATCGATTCCGCCCTCTCAATTAAAATAAATCCACGAGCTAAAATAAATCGATAATGAAATCGAACGAATTAATGCTCATCACAACAGCCTAACCCTAGATGGCGCTTCACATCGCCACAACCTTCTCTAACCTAGACAACAACCTGCTCCAAACCTAGACAACTTGCTCCAACCCTAGACAACCTGCTCCAACCCTAGACAACTTGCTCCAACCCTAGACAACAACCTACTCCAACCCTAGACAACAACCTGCTCCAACCCTAGACAACAACCTACTCCAACCCTAGACAACCTGCTCCAACCCTAGACAACAACCTGCTCCAACCCTAGACAACAACCTACTCCAACCCTAGACAACCTGCTCCAACCCTAGACAACCTGCTCCAACCCTAGACAACCTGCTCCAACCCTAGACAACTTGCTCCAACCCTAGACAACCTGCTCCAACCCTAGACAACCTGCTCCAACCCTAGACAACCTGCTCCAACCCTAGACAACCTGCTCCAACCCTAGACAACCTGCTCCAACCCTAGACAACCTGCTCCAACCCTAGACAACTTGCTCCAACCCTAGCCAACCTGCTCCAACCCTAGACAACAACCTACTCCAACCCTAGACAACAACCTGCTCCAACCCTAGACAACAACCTACTCCAACCCTAGACAACCTTCTCCAACCCTAGACAACCTGCTCCAACCCTAGCCAACCTGCTCCAACCCTAGACAACTTGCTCCAACCCTAGACAACCTGCTCCAACCCTAGCCAACCTGCTCCAACCCTAGACAACCTGCTCCAACCCTAGACAAACTGCTCCAACCCTAGACAACCTGATCCAACCCTAGACAAACTGCTCCAACCCTAGACAACTTGCTCCAACCCAAGACAACCTGCTCCAACCCTAGACAACTTGCTCCAACCCTAGACAACCTGCTCCAACCCTAGACAACTTGCTCCAACCCTAGACAACCTGCTCCAACCCTAGACAACAACCTACTCCAACCCTAGACAACCTGCTCCAACCCTAGACAACAACCTGCTCCAACCCTAGACAACAACCTGCTCCAACCCTAGACAACTTGCTCCAACCCTAGACAACCTGCTCCAACCCTAGACAACAACCTACTCCAACCCTAGACAACAACCTGCTCCAACCCTAGACAACAACCTGCTCCAACCCTAGACAACTTGCTCCAACCCTAGACAACCTGCTCCAACCCTAGACAACAACCTACTCCAACCCTAGACAACAACCTGCTCCAACCCTAGACAACAACCTACTCCAACCCTAGACAACCTTCTCCAACCCTAGACAAACTGCTCCAACCCAAGACAACCTGCTCCAACCCTAGACAACCTGCTCCAACCCTAGACAAACTGCTCCAACCCTAGACAACTTGCTCCAACCCTAGACAACCTGCTCCAACCCTAGACAACAACCTGCTCCAACCCTACACAACAACCTGCTCCAACCCTAGACAACAACCTACTCCAACCCTAGACAACAACCTACTCCAACCCTAGACAACCTTCTCCAACCCTAGACAAACTGCTCCAACCCAAGACAACAACCTACTCCAACCCTAGACAACAACCTACTCCAACCCTAGACAACCTTCTCCAACCCTAGACAAACTGCTCCAACCCAAGACAAACTGCTCCAACCCTAGACAACTTGCTCCAACCCTAGACAACCTGCTCCAACCCTAGACAACAACCTACTCCAACCCTAGACAACAACCTACTCCAACCCTAGACAACCTTCTCCAACCCTAGACAAACTGCTCCAACCCAAGACAACCTGCTCCAACCCAAGACAACCTGCTCCAACCCTAGACAACCTGCTCCAACCCTAGACAACCTGCTCCAACCCTGGACGACAACCTGCTCCAAACGGACTGCCCGCTTTGTATACTGGCTCCTTAATGACGTGGCCCATCTACATCATGTCCTTGATGGTTCTTAGCATGGCCAAACCACAATATGGCCAAAAAACATGACCAACCCGCAACATGGCCAAAAAAAAATGTCCAAACTTCAAAATAAAAAAATGGCCAAATCACATTCATTTCATTCGACCTTTCAGATTATGCGCCACAACAAGGATGCCCCCCCCCCCCTCTCCCCCACCCACCTCGTCCCCCAGTCAACTTTTTAAAAGCTGTTCTAATATGTATTAGCATGCTTTTGAAAATTATTTTAAAAAATGAAACCTAAAAAAAAACCCCACCAGTTTAAAATCAATGGCCGAGCTTTCAGTATAATCACCGACGTGTCATCCAGTGCACGTCTGCTACACTTTTGGAAGCGATAAAAAAAAAAAAAACAGTCCCGACCCGACTCCGTCCCGTTCAAAGGTTTTCTCCCTTTATTAAAAAAAAATCTTATCAGGTAGAGTGAGTTCCCTTGACTATGACAGTCGGCTGTAAACGTCACTAGGGGAACGTCGATCAGATACCGGATATTGAAACGCTATGGTTATCACTGCGCATGTGCGGAGGTTGTGTTTGTGAAACTGGGGGCCAGTCCTGTGTTTGTAATTTGGTGTTTTATTTTTCTTCGATGTAATTTTTTTTTTAATTACACAGACACATTGTAGCGTCTATTACAAATCACCTTACACCCCCCCCCCACACACACATTATAAACAATTAGGAAACATTTTAGTGTTTACTAGCCAAGTTTACTAAATGGTTGCCACATGTAAATCTAGTTCAGGTATGTATTGTCGTGGTCCCCGCCTTCCCCGCCCCCGCCCCCCCCCCCCTCCCCACCACTATACTCAGGTCTCAAATACTGCGTCATTACGGTGGTTGTTGTTTTTTTTTAATCAGGTTGTCGACTCTTGGACTAGTTTAAGATGTGATATCGACGTTGTCAGTGGTAGCGTTTCTTTCAGACATTTTTTTTCTACGGAAAGGGCGGGGGTAGAGCACTAAAATCTTACGGCAGTATCTTCCTCCTCCCTGAATACTTGCATGACTCTGGTCAGTGGATTAGGATTACCATGGTCAGTGGATTAGGATTACCATAGTCAGTTGGTTTAGGATTACCATGGACAGTGGTTTACTATTTTTATGGGGCTATGGTGAGCAACAAGTGTATACCATCATCAACATAATCATCATTATTATCAACATCATCATCATACATATGGACACACGAGTTAAACCACACCTCTCCATTGTACTACCCGGTTTTATGCGGTTCCTCCAGACGGTAGGACTTGTAACATGTTTTCAAGGTTTGCTTTGGCCTCATACTCTCCTCTTTCCCAGTGTTTCTCTCGGGCGTTTGATCCAGGGGATGAGAGGGGGTAGGGGGCTTGAAATTTTCGGGGAGAGGGGTGAATGTATTGTCTATGTGTGTTTGTTTTCTATTTCGTCCAATTGAGAGGGGTCGGAAGGAGTGGACGTTCTTCGGGGGGGGGGGGGGGGGGGAGGGGGCGGGGGGAGTGGAGGTCAGGTTGCCCCGAATAGATATCTAAAGGAAGCCAAGCTCATTCCTTAGGGGGGGGGGATTCCAATATACCGCATTTCAGCATTTCACTTCAATACAAAGACTGAGCATAACCACGGGGTTTCTTATTAGAAGAACAGCCTACGCAATTCTGATGGCACATAACGAGTTTCCGCGAACAACCCACGCATTTCTGAAGCCAACCCACGAGTTTCCAAGTGCAACCCACAATTTTCTGAGGGCAACCCACGAATTTCTGAAGCCAACCCACAATTTTCTGAAGCCAACCCACGAATTTGTGAAGCCAACCCACACGTTTCCAAGGGCAACCCACGAGTTCCTGTAAAAGACGAGACGGTAACGCCACGGTGCCGAGGATGGATTTACCATTTGCAGAAAACTTCTCTCTCGCTATCTTCGGCACCCATCTCGGCATCTGGGAATCGTTTGAGGGCCCAAGTGGTGCCAGGAGGGATGGATTCCTCGCGTTCTGCAACACTCGCCGGGTCTCGCCGGCACGGTCGGGGCGTCTTATCATTAGCAGGGGTGGGGGGAGGTGGTGCTGGGTTTCAGTGGGGGTGGGAGGGGGTGCTTTATACGCATGGGTGGGAGGGTAGCACATTGCCCTAGTGAATAAGGGAAGGGAAACGGATTAGTGTAAGGGTGGAGATAGTTAGGATTATGTGTGTTTTTACTTCGGATTAGAGGAGACGTAAATAAAACGAGGTGACCCGGAAGTGAATTTGAGGTTGTTTCTCCTGTTGTCATAGCTACATTCTACTTTTATGTTAGGGTTACGATAATGGTTTATGTTTTTCTGTTGAGCTTAGCCAGGTCTCTTCTAAGTTTGTAGTGGTTAACTAAATTTTTGTGAAAGTGAAAGTAAAATATTTAGTCGCGATTGTGAGGAAAGTTCATAAAGTCTTGTAGCATTTTATAAGCAAGGGTGCTTGTACAGGCCTACTCGCTGAGAGATACCGGACAACCTTTAAAAATGTTCTGTATTGTCCGGGTGAAGTGTTAGGGTTACTGTGTTGTGATTAGGGTATGTAGATTAGGGTGTCATTGTTAATGGGTTTAGCCTAGTATCTTATGATTCAGGCGTTCAGAGGCACCGCGACTCGCGAGGCGGGGGCGGGGGGTGCGGACCGCACCGGGTGACAACTTTTGGAGGGTGATACCAAGACAAAAAAAAGATATATAATATAGTGGGGTTTTTTTTTTTGCCAGTTCAGTGAATGTTTAATGAGAGTTAAAAAGTATTATAAAGTACATAATGTCGATCCGGACAAGTAATGGGGGGGGGGGGGGGGGGGGGAGACGACGAAACAATTAGGTAAAAATGCTAACTATACTTTAAAGCTTTTACTGGGGGAGGGGGTGCAGAGAGAAAAAAAAAGGGGGGGGGGGTGACACCATGAGATGCCGCACCGGGTGACACCCGATCATAGTTTAGGTGTTCAGAGGTGTCGCGAGGCAGGGATTGGGGATTGTTTAGCCTAGATAGTTATGGTTAGGGTAAAATGATCTTCTAGGTTAGGGTTAGATTCGGCTAGAAGACCAGTTAGTAATTTATTATACGTTTAGATATGCTAGCGGTTAGGATAAGATATATGTTAGCATATGGAGATTAGTATAGGATAGAAGAGACGGTCTGTGATAGGATATGGGTTAGGATACGGGCTAGTTGCACGCTTGAAGAGAAGCATATGGACATCGCGACATACTCGCACGAGACGCGTGACGTTTGTTTCAA
Organism: Physella acuta; assembly: GCF_028476545.2. Classification (NCBI taxonomy): domain Eukaryota; kingdom Metazoa; phylum Mollusca; class Gastropoda; family Physidae; genus Physella; species Physella acuta. The sequence goes on along the minus strand of NW_026731673.1, from coordinate 33,783 downwards.
CCGTGTCCAATTCTAAGTTAAACGCGTAACGCTTTTGACGCTTCGGCTTTTGTGCAGCATTTGGCCAAGTCACGCGCTGTATGCAGCAGCAGGGCTGTCGACGGCTGTTGGCGGCTGTTGCAGACATACACTAGCACCAGCTGCAGGCTATAAAAAGTCACGTGACTAGCGTACAATGGAATAAATCAGAAGGTAAAAAAAAACGCCAACAACCGCTGCTAATGGAGTCGAACCTGGGGAGTATAGCGTGGAGCCATGAAACCTCCATTACGGCCCGCATAGTTGGCCCGCAGCCATCAGGAGGGACAACTCGAGTTACCGTCTCGGGCAGGCTTACGTCCCCTTCTTGTCGTAAATCTTCATTCGGTATCTTTAGGTGAAACGTTGTTTTTACCTGTGGTATTTGTTTTAGGTGGGTTGAGGATTGTATAGGGGAGGGGTGGGGGTATAAGAATGGAGTCATAAACGATACGGGGAGGGTAAAGTAGGGAGAAGAAATAGGAGAGTAAGCAAATAGAGATGTAAGGGAGGAGACAAATAGAGATGTAAGGGAGGAGACAAATAGAGACGTAAGGGAGGAGACAGATAGAGATGTAAGGGAGGAGACAAATAGAGATGTAAGGGAGGAGACAAATAGAGATGTAAGGGAGGAGACAAATAGAGATGTAAGGGAGAAGACAAATAGAGATGTAAGGGAGGAGACAGATAGAGATGTAAGGGAGGAGACAAATAGAGATGTAAGGGAGGAGACAAATAGAGATGTAAGGGAGGAGACAAATAGAGATGTAAGGGAGGAGAGAGATGTAAGGGAGGAGACGAATAGAGATGTAAGGGAGGAGACAGATAGAGATGTAAGGGAGGAGACAAATAGAATGTAAGGGAGGAGACAGATAGAGATGTAAGGGAGGAGACAGATAGAGATGTAAGGGAGGAGACAAATAGAGATGTAAGGGAGCAGACAAATAGAGATGTAAGGGAGTAGACAAATAGAGATGTAAGGGAGGAGACAGATAGAGATGTAAGGGAGGAGACAAATAGAGATGTAAGGGAGTAGACAAATAGAGATGTAAGGGAGTAGACAAATAGAGATGTAAGGGAGTAGACAAATAGAGATGTAAGGGAGGAGACAAATAGAGATGTAAGGGAGGAGACAGAGATGTAAGGGAGGAGACGAATAGAGATGTAAGGGAGGAGACAGATAGAGATGTAAGGGAGGAGACAGATAGAGATGTAAGGGAGGAGACAGATAGAGATGTAAGGGAGGAGACAGATAGAGATGTAAGGGAGGAGACAAATAGAGATGTAAGGGAGGAGACAGATAGAGATGTAAGGGAGGAGACAAATAGAGATGTAAGGAAGGAGAGAGATGTAAGGGAGGAGACAAATAGAGATGTAAGGGAGGAGACAGAGATGTAAGGGAGGAGACAAATAGAGATGTAAGGGAGGAGACAGAGATGTAAGGGAGGAGACAAATAGAGATGTAAGGGAGGAGACAAACAGAGATGTAAGGGAGGAGACAGAGATGTAAGGGAGGAGACAAATAGAGATGTAAGGGAGGAGACAAATAGAGATGTAAGGGAGGAGACAGATAGAGATGTAAGGGAGGAGACAAATAGAGATGTAAGGGAGGAGACAGATAGAGATGTAAGGGAGGAGACAAATAGAGATGTAAGGAAGGAGAGAGATGTAAGGGAGGAGACAAATAGAGATGTAAGGGAGGAGACAGAGATGTAAGGGAGGAGACAAATAGAGATGTAAGGGAGGAGACAGAGATGTAAGGGAGGAGACAGAGATGTAAGGGAGGAGACAAATAGAGATGTAAGGGAGGAGACAAACAGAGATGTAAGGGAGGAGACAGAGATGTAAGGGAGGAGACAAATAGAGATGTAAGGGAGGAGACAGATAGAGATGTAAGGGAGGAGACGAATAGAGATGTAAGGGAGGAGACGAATAGAGATGTAAGGAAGGAGAGAGATGTAAGGGAGGAGACGAATAGAGATGTAAGGGAGGAGACGAATAGAGATGTAAGGGAGGAGACAGAGATATAAGGGAGGAGACAAATAGAAATGTAAGGGAGGAAACAAATAGAGATGTAAGGGAGGAGACAAATAGAGATGTAAGGGAGTAGACAAATAGACATGTAAGGGAGGAGACAGAGATGTAAGGGAGGAGACAAATAGAGATGTAAGGGAGGAGACAGATAGAGATGTAAGGGAGGAGACAAATAGAGATGTAAGGGAGGAGACAAATAGAGATGTAAGGGAGGAGACAGATAGAGATGTAAGGGAGGAGACAAATAGAGATGTAAGGGAGAAGACAAATAGAGATGTAAGGGAGGAGACAGATAGAGATGTAAGGGAGGAGACAAATAGAGATGTAAGGGAGTAGACAAATAGAGATGTAAGGGAGGAGACAAATAGAGATGTAAGGGAGGAGACAAATAGAGATGTAAGGGAGGAGAGAGATGTAAGGGAGGAGACGAATAGAGATGTAAGGGAGGAGACAGATAGAGATGTAAGGGAGGAGACAAATAGAGATGTAAGGGAGGAGACAGATAGAGATGTAAGGGAGGAGACAGATAGAGATGTAAGGGAGGAGACAAATAGAGATGTAAGGGAGTAGACAAATAGAGATGTAAGGGAGTAGACAAATAGAGATGTAAGGGAGGAGACAAATAGAGATGTAAGGGAGGAGACGAATAGAGATGTAAGGGAGGAGACGAATAGAGATGTAAGGGAGGAGACAGATAGAGATGTAAGGGAGGAGACAGATAGAGATGTAAGGGAGGAGACAGATAGAGATGTAAGGGAGGAGACAGATAGAGATGTAAGGGAGAAGACAAATAGAGATGTAAGGAAGGAGAGAGATGTAAGGGAGGAGACAAATAGAGATGTAAGTGAGGAGACAGAGATGTAAGGGAGGAGACAAATAGAGATGTAAGGGAGGAGACAGAGATGTAAGGGAGGAGACAAATAGAGATGTATGGGAGGAGACAAATAGAGATGTAAGGGAGGAGACAAATAGAGATGTAAGGGAGGAGACAAATAGAGATGTAAGGGAGGAGACAGAGATGTAAGGGAGGAGACAAATAGAGATGTAAGGGAGGAGACAGATAAAGATGTAAGGGAGGAGACAAATAGAGATGTAAGGGAGGAGACGAATAGAGATGTAAGGAAGGAGAGAGATGTAAGGGAGGAGACGAATAGAGATGTAAGGGAGGAGACGAATAGAGATGTAAGGGAGGAGACAGAGATATAAGGGAGGAGACAAATAGAAATGTAAGGGAGGAGACAAATAGAGATGTAAGGGAGAAGACAAATAGAGATGTAAGGAAGGAGAGAGATGTAAGGGAGGAGACGAATAGAGATGTAAGGGAGGAGACGAATAGAGATGTAAGGGAGGAGACAGAGATATAAGGGAGGAGACAAATAGAAATGTAAGGGAGGAGACAAATAGAGATGTAAGGGAGGAGACAAATAGAGATGTAAGGGAGGAGACAAATAGAGATGTAAGGAAGGAGACAGAGATGTAAGGGAGGAGACAAATAGAAATGTAAGGGAGGAGACAAATAGAAATGTAAGGGAGGAGACAAATAGAGATGTAAGGGAGAAGACAAATAGAGATGTAAGGGAGAAGACAAATAGAGATGTAAGGAAGGAGAGAGATGTAAGGGAGGAGACGAATAGAGATGTAAGGGAGGAGACGAATAGAGATGTAAGGTAGGAGAGAGATGTAAGGGAGTAGACAAATAGAAATGTAAGGGAGTAGACAGAGATGTAAGGGAGTAGACAGAAATGTAAGGGAGGAGACAAATAGAGATGTAAGGGAGGAGACAAATAGAGATGTAAGGGAGAAGACAAATAGAGATGTAAGGGAGGAGACAGATAGAGATGTAAGGGAGGAGACAGATAGAGATGTAAGGGAGGAGACAAATAGAGATGTAAGGGAGTAGACAAATAGAGATGTAAGGAAGGAGACGAATAGAGATGTAAGGGAGTAGACAAATAGAGATGTAAGGAAGGAGAGAGATGTAAGGGAGGAGACAAATAGAGATGTAAGGGAGAAGACAAATAGAGATGTAAGGGAGGAGACAAATAGAAATGTAAGGGAGGAGACGAATAGAGATGTAAGGGAGTAGACAAATAGAGATGTAAGGAAGGAGAGAGATGTAAGGGAGGAGACGAATAGAGATGTAAGGGAGGAGACGAATAGAGATGTAAGGTAGGAGACAGAGATATAAGGGAGGAGACAAATAGAAATGTAAGGGAGGAGACAAATAGAGATGTAAGGGAGGAGACAAATAGAAATGTAAGGGAGTAGACAAATAGAGATGTAAGGGAGGAGACAAATAGAGATGTAAGGGAGTAGACAAATAGAGATGTAAGGGAGGAGACAAATAGAGATGTAAGGGAGTAGACAAATAGAGATGTAAGGGAGTAGACAAATAGAAATGTAAGGGAGGAGACGAATAGAGATGTAAGGGAGAAGACAAATAGAGATGTAAGGAAGGAGAGAGATGTAAGGGAGGAGACGAATAGAGATGTAAGGGAGGAGACGAATAGAGATGTAAGGGAGGAGACAGAGATATAAGGGAGGAGACAAATAGAAATGTAAGGGAGGAGACAAATAGAGATGTAAGGGAGGAGACAAATAGAGATGTAAGGAAGGAGAGAGATGTAAGGGAGGAGACGAATAGAGATGTAAGGGAGGAGACGAATAGAGATGTAAGGTAGGAGACAGAGATATAAGGGAGGAGACAAATAGAAATGTAAGGGAGTAGACAAATAGAGATGTAAGGGAGGAGACAAATAGAGATGTAAGGGAGTAGACAAATAGAGATGTAAGGGAGGAGACAAATAGAGATGTAAGGGAGTAGACAAATAGAGATGTAAGGGAGTAGACAAATAGAAATGTAAGGGAGGAGACGAATAGAGATGTAAGGGAGAAGACAAATAGAGATGTAAGGAAGGAGAGAGATGTAAGGGAGGAGACGAATAGAGATGTAAGGGAGGAGACGAATAGAGATGTAAGGGAGGAGACAGAGATATAAGGGAGGAGACAAATAGAAATGTAAGGGAGGAGACAAATAGAGATGTAAGGGAGGAGACAAATAGAGATGTAAGGAAGGAGAGAGATGTAAGGGAGGAGACGAATAGAGATGTAAGGGAGGAGACGAATAGAGATGTAAGGTAGGAGACAGAGATATAAGGGAGGAGACAAATAGAAATGTAAGGGAGGAGACAAATAGAGATGTAAGGGAGGAGACAAATAGAGATGTAAGGAAGGAGAGAGATGTAAGGGAGGAGACGAATAGAGATGTAAGGGAGGAGACGAATAGAGATGTAAGGTAGGAGACAGAGATATAAGGGAGGAGACAAATAGAGATGTAAGGGAGGAGACAAATAGAGATGTAAGGGAGGAGACAAATAGAGATGTAAGGGAGGAGACAAATAGAGATGTAAGGGAGGAGACACATAGAGATGTAAAGGGGGAGACAGATAGAGATGTAAGGGAGGAGACAAATAGAGATGTAAGGGAGGAGACAGAGATGTAAGGGAGGAGACAGATAGAGATGTAAGGGAGGAGACAAATAGAAATGTAAGGGAGGAGACAAATAGAGATGTAAGGGAGGAGACAAATAGAGATGTAAGGGAGGAGACACATAGAGATGTAAAGGAGGAGACAGATAGAGATGTAAGGGAGGAGACAAATAGAGATGTAAGGGAGGAGACACATAGAGATGTAAAGGAGGAGACAGATAGAGATGTAAGGGAGTAGACAAATAGAGATGTAAAGGAGGAGACAGATAGAGATGTAAGGGAGTAGACAAATAGACATGTAAGGGAGGAGACAGAGATGTAAGGGAGGAGACAAATAGAAATGTAAGGGAGGAGACAAATAGAGATGTAAGGGAGGAGACAAATAGAGATGTAAGGGAGGAGACAAATAGAGATGTAAGGGAGTAGACAAATAGAGATGTAAGGGAGGAGACAAATAGAGATGTAAGGGAGTAGACAAATAGAGATGTAAGGGAGGAGACAAATAGAGATGTAAGGGAGGAGACAAATAGAGATGTAAGGAAGGAGAGAGATGTAAGGGAGGAGACAAATAGAGATGTAAGGGAGGAGACGAATAGAGATGTAAGGGAGGAGACAAATAGAGATGTAAGGGAGGAGACAAATAGAGATGTAAGGGAGGAGACAAATAGAGATGTAAGGGAGGAGACAAATAGAGATGTAAGGGAGGAGACAAATAGAGATGTAAGGGAGGAGACAAATAGAGATGTAAGGGAGGAGACAAATAGAGATGTAAGGGAGGAGACAAATAGAGATGTAAGGGAGGAGACGAATAGAGATGTAAGGGAGGAGACAAATAGAAATGTAAGGGAGGAGACAGAGATATAAGGGAGGAGACAAATAGAAATGTAAGGGAGGAGACAGAGATGTAAGGGAGGAGACAGAGATGTAAGGGAGGAGACAAATAGAGATGTAAGGGAGGAGACAGATAGAGATGTATGGGAGGAGAGAAATAGAGATGTAAGGGAGGAGACAGAGATATAAGGGAGGAGACAAATAGAAATGTAAGGGAGGAGACAAATAGAGATGTAAGGGAGGAGACGAATAGAGATGTAAGGGAGGAGACAAATAGAAATGTAAGGGAGGAGACAGAGATATAAGGGAGGAGACAAATAGAAATGTAAGGGAGGAGACAAATAGAGATGTAAGGGAGGAGACAACAGAGATGTCAGGGAGGAGACAAATAGAGATGTAAGGGAGGAGACAAATAGAGATGTAAGGGAGGAGACAAATAGAGATGTAAGGGAGGAGACAGAGATATAAGGGAGGAGACAAATAGAAATGTAAGGGAGGAGACAAATAGAGATGTAAGGGAGGAGACGAATAGAGATGTAAGGGAGGAGACAAATAGAAATGTAAGGGAGGAGACAGAGATATAAGGGAGGAGACAAATAGAAATGTAAGGGAGGAGACAAATAGAGATGTAAGGGAGGAGACGAATAGAAATGTAAGGGAGGAGACAAATAGAAATGTAAGGGAGGAGACAAATAGAGATGTAAGGGAGAAGACAAATAGAGATGTAAGGGAGGAGACAAATAGAGATGTAAGGGAGTAGACAAATAGAGATGTAAAGGAGGAGACAGATAGAGATGTAAGGGAGTAGACAAATAGACATGTAAGGGAGGAGACAGAGATGTAAGGGAGGAGACAAATAGAGATGTAAGGGAGGAGACAACAGAGATGTAAGGGAGGAGACAAATAGAGATGTAAGGGAGGAGACAAATAGAGATGTAAGGAAGGAGAGAGATGTAAGGGAGTAGACAAATAGAAATGTAAGGGAGGAGACAAATAGAGATGTAAGGGAGGAGACAAATAGAGATGTAAGGGAGGAGACAAATAGAGATGTAAGGGAGGAGACGAATAGAGATGTAAGGTAGGAGACAGAGATATAAGGGAGGAGACAAATAGAAATGTAAGGGAGGAGACAAATAGAGATGTAAGGGAGGAGACAAATAGAAATGTAAGGGAGTAGACAAATAGAGATGTAAGGGAGGAGACAAATAGAGATGTAAGGGAGTAGACAAATAGAGATGTAAGGGAGGAGACAAATAGAGATGTAAGGGAGTAGACAAATAGAGATGTAAGGGAGTAGACAAATAGAAATGTAAGGGAGGAGACGAATAGAGATGTAAGGGAGAAGACAAATAGAGATGTAAGGAAGGAGAGAGATGTAAGGGAGGAGACGAATAGAGATGTAAGGGAGGAGACGAATAGAGATGTAAGGGAGGAGACAGAGATATAAGGGAGGAGACAAATAGAAATGTAAGGGAGGAGACAAATAGAGATGTAAGGGAGGAGACAAATAGAGATGTAAGGAAGGAGAGAGATGTAAGGGAGGAGACGAATAGAGATGTAAGGGAGGAGACGAATAGAGATGTAAGGTAGGAGACAGAGATATAAGGGAGGAGACAAATAGAAATGTAAGGGAGGAGACAAATAGAAATGTAAGGGAGGAGACAAATAGAGATGTAAGGGAGGAGACAAATAGAGATGTAAGGGAGGAGACAAATAGAGATGTAAGGGAGGAGACACATAGAGATGTAAAGGGGGAGACAGATAGAGATGTAAGGGAGGAGACAAATAGAGATGTAAGGGAGGAGACAGAGATGTAAGGGAGGAGACAGATAGAGATGTAAGGGAGGAGACAAATAGAAATGTAAGGGAGGAGACAAATAGAGATGTAAGGGAGGAGACAAATAGAGATGTAAGGGAGGAGACACATAGAGATGTAAAGGAGGAGACAGATAGAGATGTAAGGGAGTAGACAAATAGAGATGTAAAGGAGGAGACAGATAGAGATGTAAGGGAGTAGACAAATAGACATGTAAGGGAGGAGACAGAGATGTAAGGGAGGAGACAAATAGAAATGTAAGGGAGGAGACAAATAGAGATGTAAGGGAGGAGACAAATAGAGATGTAAGGGAGGAGACAAATAGAGATGTAAGGGAGTAGACAAATAGAGATGTAAGGGAGGAGACAAATAGAGATGTAAGGGAGTAGACAAATAGAGATGTAAGGGAGGAGACAAATAGAGATGTAAGGGAGGAGACAAATAGAGATGTAAGGAAGGAGAGAGATGTAAGGGAGGAGACAAATAGAGATGTAAGGGAGGAGACGAATAGAGATGTAAGGGAGTAGACAAATAGAGATGTAAGGGAGGAGACAAATAGAGATGTAAGGGAGGAGACAAATAGAGATGTAAGGAAGGAGAGAGATGTAAGGGAGGAGACAAATAGAGATGTAAGGGAGGAGACGAATAGAGATGTAAGGGAGGAGACAAATAGAGATGTAAGGGAGGAGACAAATAGAGATGTAAGGGAGGAGACAAATAGAGATGTAAGGGAGGAGACAAATAGAGATGTAAGGGAGGAGACAAATAGAGATGTAAGGGAGGAGACAAATAGAGATGTAAGGGAGGAGACAAATAGAGATGTAAGGGAGGAGACAAATAGAGATGTAAGGGAGGAGACGAATAGAGATGTAAGGGAGGAGACAAATAGAAATGTAAGGGAGGAGACAGAGATATAAGGGAGGAGACAAATAGAAATGTAAGGGAGGAGACAGAGATGTAAGGGAGGAGACAGAGATGTAAGGGAGGAGACAAATAGAGATGTAAGGGAGGAGACAGATAGAGATGTATGGGAGGAGAGAAATAGAGATGTAAGGGAGGAGACAGAGATATAAGGGAGGAGACAAATAGAAATGTAAGGGAGGAGACAAATAGAGATGTAAGGGAGGAGACGAATAGAGATGTAAGGGAGGAGACAAATAGAAATGTAAGGGAGGAGACAGAGATATAAGGGAGGAGACAAATAGAAATGTAAGGGAGGAGACAAATAGAGATGTAAGGGAGGAGACAACAGAGATGTCAGGGAGGAGACAAATAGAGATGTAAGGGAGGAGACAAATAGAGATGTAAGGGAGGAGACAAATAGAGATGTAAGGGAGGAGACAGAGATATAAGGGAGGAGACAAATAGAAATGTAAGGGAGGAGACAAATAGAGATGTAAGGGAGGAGACGAATAGAGATGTAAGGGAGGAGACAAATAGAAATGTAAGGGAGGAGACAGAGATATAAGGGAGGAGACAAATAGAAATGTAAGGGAGGAGACAAATAGAGATGTAAGGGAGGAGACGAATAGAAATGTAAGGGAGGAGACAAATAGAAATGTAAGGGAGGAGACAAATAGAGATGTAAGGGAGAAGACAAATAGAGATGTAAGGGAGGAGACAAATAGAGATGTAAGGGAGTAGACAAATAGAGATGTAAAGGAGGAGACAGATAGAGATGTAAGGGAGTAGACAAATAGACATGTAAGGGAGGAGACAGAGATGTAAGGGAGGAGACAAATAGAGATGTAAGGGAGGAGACAACAGAGATGTAAGGGAGGAGACAAATAGAGATGTAAGGGAGGAGACAAATAGAGATGTAAGGAAGGAGAGAGATGTAAGGGAGTAGACAAATAGAAATGTAAGGGAGGAGACAAATAGAGATGTAAGGGAGGAGACAAATAGAGATGTAAGGGAGGAGACAAATAGAGATGTAAGGGAGGAGACGAATAGAGATGTAAGGTAGGAGACAGAGATATAAGGGAGGAGACAAATAGAAATGTAAGGGAGGAGACAAATAGAGATGTAAGGGAGGAGACAAATAGAAATGTAAGGGAGTAGACAAATAGAGATGTAAGGGAGGAGACAAATAGAGATGTAAGGGAGTAGACAAATAGAGATGTAAGGGAGGAGACAAATAGAGATGTAAGGGAGTAGACAAATAGAGATGTAAGGGAGTAGACAAATAGAAATGTAAGGGAGGAGACGAATAGAGATGTAAGGGAGAAGACAAATAGAGATGTAAGGAAGGAGAGAGATGTAAGGGAGGAGACGAATAGAGATGTAAGGGAGGAGACGAATAGAGATGTAAGGGAGGAGACAGAGATATAAGGGAGGAGACAAATAGAAATGTAAGGGAGGAGACAAATAGAGATGTAAGGGAGGAGACAAATAGAGATGTAAGGAAGGAGAGAGATGTAAGGGAGGAGACGAATAGAGATGTAAGGGAGGAGACGAATAGAGATGTAAGGTAGGAGACAGAGATATAAGGGAGGAGACAAATAGAAATGTAAGGGAGGAGACAAATAGAAATGTAAGGGAGGAGACAAATAGAGATGTAAGGGAGGAGACAAATAGAGATGTAAGGGAGGAGACAAATAGAGATGTAAGGGAGGAGACACATAGAGATGTAAAGGGGGAGACAGATAGAGATGTAAGGGAGGAGACAAATAGAGATGTAAGGGAGGAGACAGAGATGTAAGGGAGGAGACAGATAGAGATGTAAGGGAGGAGACAAATAGAAATGTAAGGGAGGAGACAAATAGAGATGTAAGGGAGGAGACAAATAGAGATGTAAGGGAGGAGACACATAGAGATGTAAAGGAGGAGACAGATAGAGATGTAAGGGAGTAGACAAATAGAGATGTAAAGGAGGAGACAGATAGAGATGTAAGGGAGTAGACAAATAGACATGTAAGGGAGGAGACAGAGATGTAAGGGAGGAGACAAATAGAAATGTAAGGGAGGAGACAAATAGAGATGTAAGGGAGGAGACAAATAGAGATGTAAGGGAGGAGACAAATAGAGATGTAAGGGAGTAGACAAATAGAGATGTAAGGGAGGAGACAAATAGAGATGTAAGGGAGTAGACAAATAGAGATGTAAGGGAGGAGACAAATAGAGATGTAAGGGAGGAGACAAATAGAGATGTAAGGAAGGAGAGAGATGTAAGGGAGGAGACAAATAGAGATGTAAGGGAGGAGACGAATAGAGATGTAAGGGAGGAGACAAATAGAGATGTAAGGGAGGAGACAAATAGAGATGTAAGGGAGGAGACAAATAGAGATGTAAGGGAGGAGACAAATAGAGATGTAAGGGAGGAGACAAATAGAGATGTAAGGGAGGAGACAAATAGAGATGTAAGGGAGGAGACAAATAGAGATGTAAGGGAGGAGAGCGATGTAAGGGAGGAGACAGATAGAGATGTAAGGGAGGAGACACATAGAGATGTAAAGGAGGAGACAAATAGAGATGTAAGGGAGGAGACAAATAGAGATGTAAGGGAGTAGACAGAGATGTAAGGGAGGAGACGAATAGAGATGTAAGGGAGGAGACAAATGGAGATGTAAGGGAGGAGACAAATAGAGATGTAAGGGAGGAGACAAATAGAGATGTAAGGGAGGAGACAAATAGAGATGTTAGGGAGGAGACAAATAGAGATGTAAGGGAGGAGACAGAGATGTAAGGGAGGAGACAAATAGAGATGTAAGGGAGGAGACAAATAGAGATGTAAGGGAGGAGACGAATAGAGATGTAAGGGAGGAGACAAATAGAAATGTAAGGGAGGAGACAGAGATATAAGGGAGGAGACAAATAGAAATGTAAGGGAGGAGACAGAGATGTAAGGGAGGAGACAGAGATGTAAGGGAGGAGACAAATAGAGATGTAAGGGAGGAGACAGATAGAGATGTATGGGAGGAGACAAATAGAGATGTAAGGGAGGAGACAGAGATATAAGGGAGGAGACAAATAGAAATGTAAGGGAGGAGACAAATAGAGATGTAAGGGAGGAGACGAATAGAGATGTAAGGGAGGAGACAAATAGAAATGTAAGGGAGGAGACAGAGATATAAGGGAGGAGACAAATAGAAATGTAAGGGAGGAGACAAATAGAGATGTAAGGGAGGAGACAACAGAGATGTCAGGGAGGAGACAAATAGAGATGTAAGGGAGGAGACAAATAGAGATGTAAGGGAGGAGACAGAGATGTAAGGGAGGAGACAAATAGAGATGTAAGGGAGGAGACAAATAGAGATGTAAGGGAGGAGACAGAGATATAAGGGAGGAGACAAATAGAAATGTAAGGGAGGAGACAAATAGAGATGTAAGGGAGGAGACGAATAGAGATGTAAGGGAGGAGACAAATAGAAATGTAAGGGAGGAGACAGAGATATAAGGGAGGAGACAAATAGAAATGTAAGGGAGGAGACAAATAGAGATGTAAGGGAGGAGACGAATAGAAATGTAAGGGAGGAGACAAATAGAAATGTAAGGGAGGAGACAAATAGAGATGTAAGGGAGAAGACAAATAGAGATGTAAGGGAGGAGACAAATAGAGATGTAAGGGAGTAGACAAATAGAGATGTAAAGGAGGAGACAGATAGAGATGTAAGGGAGTAGACAAATAGACATGTAAGGGAGGAGACAGAGATGTAAGGGAGGAGACAAATAGAGATGTAAGGGAGGAGACAACAGAGATGTAAGGGAGGAGACAAATAGAGATGTAAGGGAGGAGACAAATAGAGATGTAAGGGAGGAGACAAATAGAGATGTAAGGGAGGAGACAAATAGAGATGTAAGGGAGGAGACAAATAGAGATGTAAGGGAGAAGACAAATAGAGATGTAAGGGAGAAGACAAATAGAGATGTAAGGAAGGAGAGAGATGTAAGGGAGTAGACAAATAGAAATGTAAGGGAGGAGACAAATAGAGATGTAAGGGAGGAGACAAATAGAGATGTAAGGGAGGAGACAGATAGAGATGTAAGGGAGTAGACAAATAGAAATGTAAGGGAGGAGACAAATAGAGATGTAAGGGAGTAGACAAATAGAGATGTAAAGGAGGAGACAGATAGAGATGTAAGGGAGGAGACAAATAGAGATGTAAGGGAGGAGAGAGATGTAAGGGAGGAGACGAATAGAGATGTAAGGGAGGAGACAAATAGAGATGTAAGGGAGGAGACAAATAGAGATGTAAGGGAGTAGACAAATAGAAATGTAAGGGAGGAGACAAATAGAGATGTAAGGGAGTAGACAAATAGAGATGTAAAGGAGGAGACAGATAGAGATGTAAGGGAGGAGACAAATAGAAATGTAAGGGAGGAGACAAATAGAGATGTAAGGGAGTAGACAAATAGAGATGTAAAGGAGGAGACAGATAGAGATGTAAGGGAGGAGACAGAGATGTAAGGGAGGAGAGAGATGTAAGGGAGGAGACGAATAGAGATGTAAGGGAGGAGACAGATAGAGATGTAAGGGAGTAGACAAATAGACATATAAGGGAGGAGACAGAGATGTAAGGGAGGAGACAAATAGAGATGTAAGGGAGGAGACAAATAGAAATGTAAGGGAGTAGACAAATAGAAATGTAAGGGAGTAGACAAATAGAAATGTAAGGGAGGAGACAAATAGAAATGTAAGGGAGGAGACAGAGATGTAAGGGAGGAGACAAATAGAGATGTAAGGGAGGAGACAAATAGAGATGTAAGGGAGGAGACAGAGATGTAAGGGAGGAGACAAATAGAGATGTAAGGGAGTAGACAAATAGAGATGTAAAGGAGGAGACAGATAGAGATGTAAGGGAGTAGACAAATAGACATGTAAGGGAGGAGACAGAGATGTAAGGGAGGAGACAAATAGAGATGTAAGGGAGGAGACAGATAGAGATGTAAGGGAGGAGACAAATAGAGATGTAAGGGAGGAGACAGAGATGTAAGGGAGGAGACAAATAGAGATGTAAGGGAGGAGACAAATAGAGATGTAAGGGAGGAGACAAATAGAGATGTAAGGGAGTAGACAAATAGAGATGTAAGGGAGGAGACAGATAGAGATGTAAGGGAGGAGACACATAGAGATGTAAGGGAGGAGACAAATAGAGATGTAAGGGAGGAGACACATAGAGATGTAAGGGAGGAGACAGAGATGTAAGGGAGGAGACAAATAGAGATGTAAGGGAGGAGACAGATAGAGATGTAAGGGAGGAGACAGATAGAGATGTAAGGGAGGAGACAAATAGAAATGTAAGGGAGAAGACAAATAGAAATGTAAGGGAGGAGACAAATAGAGATGTAAGGGAGTATACAAATAGAGATGTAAGGGAGGAGACAAATAGAAATGTAAGGGAGTAGACAAATAGAGATGTAAGGGAGGAGACAGAGATGTAAGGGAGGAGACAAATAGAGATGTAAGGGAGGAGACAAATAGAGATGTAAGGGAGGAGACAAATAGAAATGTAAGGGAGTAGACAAATAGAGATGTAAGGTAGGAGACAAATAGAGATGTAAGGGAGGAGACAAATAGAGATGTAAGGGAGGAGACAGATAGAGATGTAAGGGAGGAGACAAATAGAAATGTAAGGGAGGACAAAGAATGAGTAATTGTGTTTCGTTGTGGGGGGGGGGGGTGCTGTATATTTAGTGAATGTTTCGGTATTAAGTCTTCATCAGAAAATACAATCATTATATGGAGATAAACCCCTAAAATGTTGTCGTGATGATCAGGGTCATCGTACTAGTCTGATGCGACTGCTCGTCTCTCAACTAACGGGTGCTGATGTTGATGTTCACTGTTGATGATGGTGATGGTACAGTCCAATTAGAGATGGTTATGTTTACTGTTGATGATGGTGATGGTACAGTCCAACTACAGATGGTGATGGCACAGTCCAACTAGAGATAGTGATGGTAAAGTCCAACTAGAGATGATGATGGTACAGTAAACTAGAGTTTATGGTCTTTGTGTAAACCGCGTGGGTGCTCAGTAGTTCTAAACCTGCCGCCTACTCATTTAGTAAATTCTTAATATGGTGATTGTGCAATCCCTATTTGTTGTTGATTGTGAGTGTGTAATGTCTACATGTTGTTGATTGTGATTGTGTAATGTCTACATGTTGATTGTGATTGTATAACTCCCCCACAAAAACTACAGGTGAACATAAGCACGGGTGGCATCGAGCCACTCCAATAAGTCAACGAATGTTTGTACTGAGATGATAATCTACGAGCTGACACCGCAACTTCTCTTTATGTCGCATCCTTACTTATTAGCACTCTCGAGAAAGATTATATATATATATATATATATATATATATATATATATATATATATATATATATATATATATATATATATATATATATATATATATATATATATATATACACGAAGTAGGAGAATCCACCCACCTTGCCATCTTATAATTTGCTAAATGTCCTGAAGTGTAGGCCTCCTACCTCAACACAGTTTTGTAACTGCAGTTTTTAAAAACTATTTTATGCTTTTTTTTTTTAAAGAGGGGAAGTTATTTTAAAATTAAATTCCCCAATCATTATGCGGGGAGATTTGACACGCTTCACTGGTCATCTGAATCGATACCCGGTTGAGAATGGCGTTTTTTGGTACCTATTGATTGGTGAAATTTGCGGAAGAAGGTCGGGGTAGGTGGAGGAAGGAGGGAGGGGACAATATTTTCTTCCGAGCTGCACAAGCTGTTTTGCTTGCCACTACTTGTCAGTATTTATTCCTGTACTACAGCTTTATATGGGGGCTGTCTGTTAGCTCGACTGTTGCGCTGTCATCTCTAGTCCTGCATGTGTGAGCATCTATAAGATCATATGTACTCAACTTGGTCTAAGTAAACACTGTGGTCAAAACGTTGCCGTGTCCTCACTACTAGATCTAGGTAACCCTCACGCTAATCCGGCACCTGAAGAAGATATATTCATGCCGTGTCTAGATTCGCGTCGGACACACGTTTGTACGGCACTAGCGTGTCTATAGTCTAACCCCAACCGTTATAATGTGTAATACACATATAAGATTCGGATAAGACAGATATAAGATATAGGTAAGACACATGTAAGATACGGGTAAGACACAATCAAGACACGCGGAAGACACGTGTGAGACACGGGCAAGACACATGTAAGACATTAAAACACGACGCATGTGTGCCATGGGCAAGACACAAATAGACACATGTAAAATACGGGTAAAACACAAAGACAAGAGAGAGACTTGAAAGACATGTAAGACACATGTAAGACACATGTAAGATACACATCAGACACGCGATAAAGAAGTCTCTTCATTACACATAAGATGGAAGACATGGTTGGGTAGCTAAACGTTTAGACATCCGATTTTAGGTTATAGTTTAGGTTAGGGTTATGATTATATACCGGAAAAAAATATACATATATAAAATCACCATCCCCTTTCTCTTCCCATCCCTCTCCCCCCCACCTCCACCCCCACCGTTCCTGTCATCAGGGAAAGCCCCACCACACGGGGAGGGACACGCCCCTGGTCTTGAAAGCAAACCCCAGAGATACGTCTGGCTCGGCTCATCTGACATTCTCCCCCTCCCTCCCCCACCCTCCCCCTTCCTTCTCCCGGCTAATGAGGAAGAAGTGGTTCAAAGAAAACCTTCGCCTTGATTAGCGCTCTGCTCGGGGCTACGCACGGGGACGGAAGGGAGAGGGGGTGGGGAGGGGGAGTCGGGCGGCGGGGAGGCAGACACTTCTGCTAAAGAAAACAAAACAATCAGGTTAAGTGTCTGGTGGAGGCATCCACGCAATGGACAAGTACCATCAGCGCCACCATCAGAACTACCATCAGCACTACCATCGTACAGTGGTCTAATCACCGTGTCAGACTTTCACCAAGAGCAGATAACTCGGCTCTTTACACGCAGGGGAGACAACTTTCTAAAAAACTCATCAGCTGGAAATTTTCACTTTCAAAATGGAGCGCAGAAAGGAAAAAAAAAACCTCCGCACCAGGGGCGCCCTACCAGGGGCGTATGCACTTGTCCGTGATGGGGCGGGATTCAAAGAACTTAAACCGCGTTTAAATTTATAATGGCGGAAGTTTTTGGAACCCTGGAGACTTTGAGTTTTCATCCTCCACTCTGCCAGCCCCACCCCCTTCACCAACCCCACCCACCCACTCCCCCGACTACATTCCCCATCCCCACATCAATACACAACACGCAGGATGGCTGAGCCGATGGTTCTTAAAAAGTTAGATGACCGGCCATACACTTTCACAAGTTGTGTGTATCCTTGCGCTGTCTCAACAGGCACTCACATTTTCTTATTGTATCCTTGCGCCTCTACTTATGGATACGTGGTCATAATTGCGACTGTGTTCTTGCGCATCTACTTACCATACGCACTACATTCTTGCGTCCGTGAAAAACCTGAAGCAAGCAGAGAGAAAATAAAACGTGTTTAAAACATCCTATATCATGGGTCGGCAACCTGCGGCTTGCGAGTCGCATGCGGCTCTTTTGATATCAAGATGCGGCTCTCCAGCTCCCTGAACAAGTACTAATAATCTTAATACAAAAAATAAAATAATTGAAATAAAAAAAAAAAACCAGGGAAATTTTGAAAATTGTAACTTTTGGCTCTTCCGCTTCAAAAGGTTGCCGACCCCTGGTCTACTGGGGAATTTCGACGTTGACAATTACTCTTATTTGACTGACCTCAATATTGATACATGATTTTTCTCAACCTTACTCTATGAGAACCGTGAAAATGTATTGAAACTTTCTTGTATACGTGTAAACACTCTAGTGACATATAGCAGCTGTATGACTGGAGCGTTGTGGTCTTCATGCTGTCACAGGTGGAGTAGAGTGTATCAGGATGAATGGAAAGTAAGCTTCAGGTTTAATTATTGACGTATCGAAGTTGTCATACTGACACTGTATTCTCGGAGATTCTCGAATGTTCTGCTGGTTTCTTCCTATAGCTACAGCATGAAGTTTAATTTTTTTATAAATCTGGAAGTTCATTCTTAAACACCTTTTATATGACGTTTTCTATTGAACTTATTGGGTAATGTGGGACCACTGGAAAACGTAAATAAAAAATTGCTTTACAGTATCTTCACACAGTGCACCATTCTGAATGACTAACATCAGCCTGTTTGTACGGTTATTTGTGCGGTTATTTGTACGGTTATCAAATGTCCGGTTCTCACACCGTCGGACCATCCGGCTATTTATGAGCTATTAAATGTCCGGCTTTAGTTGAGACTGACCAAATGGTGAGACTTAACGACGCCGGAACTCACGTACGGCATTTTTTTTTTTTACCACAATGTCTGGCGTTGTTGTATGTATGAATTGGGTTAATGGGGTTAATGAGGAACAAGTCTGGGGCCAGCTGCAAGGTATAGTCTGAACCCAACTCTGCCTAATTAATAACTAATTAATAACTACCACCCACCCATCCCCCACACCTCGACTAATCACGTGACCGTCTCCTCTACAACAAAATTTTAAAAAAAAACTTTAAAAAAAAAACTTTTTTTTTTAGCGATACCTCGCCCCTCCCCCCCCCCCCCCCCCCCTCACCATAACTTCCTCATCCCTCCGGCAACAGACGGCGTAGTTTGAGCGAGGTCTAACGTTCTCAATCCCCACCCTGCGGCAACAGTCGACCTACGATGGTCATGTCCGTCCCCACCCCATCCTCCTTTCACCAATCCCCGGCCGACCAGCAATGGTCAATGTCTCACAGTATTCCCCCCCCCCTCCCCCAGACGACCTACATACGTCGACAATGTTCGGTGGGTCGAGCCTGATTGACCTTGAAACATCGTTGACCCCTGGGTCCGGGTCATCCGTCAGGAGGTGCAGCAATCAGACAGGTATTTGAGTCACGTGACCGCGCCTAATCAGCCAGGGGTTCTCAGATTAGAGGGTCACAGAGGACCTCACGTCTACCATAGGCCTTGGTTGGTAAACAAAAGTCATGCTTTCATTTAGATCTATAACAATACATGTGGTTTATGTAACCAGTCGTTAAAACAACGAGTAGTTTGTAGTAATTAAAGGAATAGGTGCGAAATGCTACCGATCCACAGTGATGTAGGCCCATCTGGTCCATAACAGCGGTGACGTCTCATCTAATCTCCCCCCCCCCCCACAATCTCCATCCAACCATTTCCCCCCCCCCCCACAATCTCCCTCCAACAATCTCCCTCCAACAATCTCCCTCCCACAATCTCCCTCCCACAATCTCCCTCCAACAATCTCCATCAGTCTCCCTCCAACAATCTCCCTCCCACAATCTCCCTCCCACAATCTCCATCAGTCTCCCTCCAACAATCTCCCTCCAACAATCTCCCTCCAACAATCTCCATCAGTCTCCCTCCAACAATCTCCCTCCCACAATCTCCCTCCCACAATCTCCCTCACACAATCTCCCTCCCACAATCTCCCTCCCACAATCTCCCTCCCACAATCTCCCTCCCACAATCTCCCTCCCACAATCCCCCTCCCACAATCTCCCTCCAACAATCTCCCTCCAACAATCTCCCTCCCACAATCTCCCTCCCACAATCTCCCTCCCACAATCTCCCTCCAACAATCTCCCTCCAACAATCTCCCTCCCACAATCTCCCTCTAACAATCTCCCTCCAACAATCTCCCTCTAACAATCTCCCTCACACAATCTCCTTACCTTTCTTACCCCTACTATTTTATTAGCTTAATTAGATAAAACATTGTTTTGACAGTAATTTTTGTATAGTTTGGTGTCACTCATCTAAATAGTGTCACCCGGTGCAGATCGCACCCCCCCCCCCCCCCCCCCATATGAAAGCTTTCCTTTTGTATCAGTTCAACGTTTTTTTTTTGGTCAAATTTCTGTATAGATACCGACACATCAAAGCCTCCCCCTACCCACCCCCACCCCCTAACGTATTTTTTCCTAACAGGTCTACCATAGCCGGGCACCCCGTGAATTGCCACTGCACTCGATCGCTCCTCGCTCGGCGTAAACCGCGACACGAACGCCCCACCCCGACCTCCGGGAATACCCATAAATGTTTTAGCCTTTCGGTTACTTATGAGAGTTGTACGGCCAGTGACGTATTCGCTCGTGAATTAGTTCCCGGCTGCCACAAAATGGCGGTTTTTATTTTTATTTTTTATCCTTTTTTTTTTTCCAACCCCACAGCGCTCACTGTATAAAATGCCATCCTCTCTTCCGTTTTTTCGCCTCCCTTCTCTCCATCAATTCTCTTCACTCAATCCATCATTTTACCCCTCCCCCCTTTTCCCTGTGTCGCCGGTAAAAACCGGCGAGCGAGGGGAGAGAATCGCGCCAGTGTGCCGGGTCACGTGGTCACGTGGCGAGAGGCGGGGGCCGCGAACAACAGCTGCGGCTCGCCCCCGGTACGGCCACCAAATTACATGACCGTTTCGGCGTAATGGGAGATGTAATCAGCCCCACGTGCGGTTACATACGGCGACGTGAAAGGAGGTACTCACACTGAGTCGGCTGTCGCTATGGTAGAGAGGTAGGGGGGGGGGAGGTGAGGGAAAGGGGGGGGGGGGGGGATAGCGACGGGGGATTTTTACGACCAGCGTTTTTTTTTTTTTAAGTTGAAAAGATTAATTTGGTGGCGTGGTTAGGGTTTAGGTTGACTTGAAGAGGAACACATTAGGGGGTGGGGGATGAAAAGTTGCAGGGGGGGGGGGGGGGCTATAGACTGAGTGTGAAAGATAATTTAAAAACCAAAAACTAAGCCCCCACCCCCCATCCCCCACCCTCTCTTCCATTTATACTTTGTCCTCCCTTGATGGAGAGTTCAAAATGTATTTTAAGCTCGAACACCATCGTATCTGTATGTTAATGTATGTGAATACTAAACTATGTTAATTTTGGTATGAAAGTACTGTATGTTGCCGTGTGTTAGATGAGGGCACTTATGTTAATTTAATCAGGATTATTACTGGGCATTAACATAAAGATAAAGGTGTCTTAGTTGCCCGGGTCTAGTGCTAGGGGATCTCACTGGGCGGGGAAGGGCAAGCGGGGCGGGGGATTAGGTGGATTTACTGGTGGATTTGGGGCTGGCTCCAGTGGATTTGGTGCAAGGGGTGGGTTAGTGGATTCGGAGGGGGTCCTGGGAACATGGGCGTGGTTGCAGTGAATATGGGCGTGGCTAAAGGAGGAAAGGGTGGGAGGCTGGTGAATTTGGGAATAATTTGTTGGATTATGGGAGTTATTGGGGGGTTTTCGACCGTTAGACCAGATGCACAGACCGGCAGTCGACCGTTAGACCAGATGCACAGACCGACAGTCGACCGTTAGACCAGATGCACAGAACGACAATAGACCGTTAGACCAGATGCACAGACTGACAGTCGACCGTTAGACCAGATACACAGACGACTATTATATCCAAGCCAACAAGAATATGGCGCGGTGGTTATGATCGGATTTTCCCGAACTGATTCGTCCCGAGGGGGCCGTACCTACCTCACCGGCGCCATAAGATGTAGGCTGTGTATGTGTGTGGGGATGTGGGGGGGGGGTGCTGGGGCGCCCTCACTGTTTGTGGCATCATCACACCACGTCTACCACAGTTCATCCACCACGGCGATTATAAACAGGTAGACCATCCACAAAATCAAACAAGAAAACACAAACACGACACACAGATGTCTATAACACGACACAATCTTATGTTCGTCCAAAAAAATATCGACAAACATTAGTAAGTAGAGATACACAATGAGGGGGTGGGGGTAGGGAAGGAGGATGAACACTGACAAAGGCCACAGAACCATGACGCAATATCGCGAGACATGGATCCCCAAGAGAAATCCCAAGGTCAAGGCAAAGACCGGAAGGTCACAAACCGGCCGGACGGAACTCGACCGAAGACGCGATGAAAGCTGCCGGAAAGTCACGGCCGGAGCTCTCGGGAATTCCCAAAAATCACGTCACGGATACTCCCCGGCGCTTTGTTGCCGGCGTGGGTCAGAAGATTAAGCCGGCATTTGATTAGAGCCACTCTCCAATCCGGCTCCACGGTTCCGGCTGTTTCTGGAACGTTCCTCCTCTTCAATAACTTCCATGACGCGGTAGCCCCTGAAAGCTGGTCACGTTTTTAAAAAGTTATCCAGTAATAAAACACATAATCTTCATTTTTTTTCTCTCCCGCAGTAAAAATATATTCCACTTCCGGTTTCTTCCGGTTAAAAAAAAATAAAACTTGCCGTGATGTACGGCTTCAAGATTAGAACACAATTGTTTTTTGTGGTGGAGTTTTAAACTATTAAAAAAATAATATGCGTGTGCGGTTAGGAACTACACGCTAGCTCAGGCAGTAGGGAGTGTAGGAACTACACGCTAGCTCAGGCAGTAGGGAGTGTAGGAACTACACGCTAGCTCAGGCAGTAGGGAGTGTAGGAACTACACGCTAGCTCAGGCAGTAGGGAGTGTAGGAACTACACGCTAGCTCAGGCAGTAGGGAGTGTAGGAACTACACGCTAGCTCAGGCAGTAGGGAGTGTAGGAACTACACGCTAGCTCAGTAGGGAGTGTAGGAACTACACGCTAGCGGAGGGTAGGAACTATTTTTAAACAACTAAACCTACAATCATATTACCTTACATCCAACCCCACAACCATATTTACACAACATCCAACCCCACAACCATATTTACACGACATCCAACCCCACAACCATATTTACACGACATCCAACCCCACAACCATATTTACACAACATCCAACCACACAACCATATTTACACAACATCCAACCCCACAACCATATTTACACAACATCCAACCCCACAACCATATTTACTCATCAACCCACCCAAAACCCCATTTACATAACATCCAACCCCAAAACCACATTTACGTAATATCCCACCAACCCAACAACCACATTTACACAACATCCAACCCAACAACCATATTTACACAACATCCAACCCAACAACCATATTTACACAACAACCAACCCAACAACCATATTTACACAACATCCAACCCAACAACCATATTTACACAACAACCAACCCAACAACCATATTTACACAACAACCAACCCAACAACCATATTTACACAACATCCAACCCCACAACCATATTTACACAACAACCAACCACACAACCATATTTACACAACAACCAACCACACAACCATATTTACACAACAACCAACCACACAACCATATTTACACAACATCCAACCACACAACCATATTTACACAACAACCAACCCAACAACCATATTTACATAACATCCAACCCAACAACCATATTTACACAACAACCAACCCAACAACCATATTTACACAACAACCAACCACACAACCATATTTACACAACAACCAACCACACAACCATATTTACACAACAACCAACCACACAACCATATTTACACAACATCCAACCACACAACCATATTTACACAACAACCAACCCAACAACCATATTTACATACCATCCAACCACACAACCATATTTACACAACTTCCAACCCCACAACCATATTTACACAACAACCAACCCCACAACCATATTTATACAACAACCAACCCCACAAACATATTTACACGACATCCAACCCAACAACCATATTTACACAACATCCAACCCAACAACCATATTTACACAACAACCAACCCTACAACCATATTTACACAACAGCCATATTTACACAACAACCAACCCAACAACCATATTTACACAACATCCAACCCCACAACCATATTTACACAACAACCAACCCCACAACCATATTTATACAACAACCAACCCCACAACCATATTTACACGACATCCAACCCCACAACCATATTTACACGACATCCAACCCCACAACCATATTTACACAACAACCAACCCTACAACCATATTTACACAACAACCAACCCCACAACCATATTTACACGACATCCAACCCTACAACCATATTTACACGACATCCAACCCCACAACCATATTTACACAACAACCAACCCTACAACCATATTTACACAACAGCTTACACTCCACGTTTTAGCGAACAACGGCAGCACGGGGACAAGTCAACATCCTTACCTTATCAGTTGGCGGCTTACACCTGCATAAACACTATAGGAACAGCCTGTCTAGGGCTAATACATCATGTGTAAGCTAGGGCTAATACAGCATGTGTAAGCGAGGGCTAGTACATCATGTGTAATGGAGGGCTAGTACATCATTCGTAAGGGAGGGCTAGTACGTCATGTGTAAGCGAGGGGTAATACCTCATGTGTAAGCGAGAGCTAATACATCATGTGTAAGGGAGAGCTAGTACATCATGTGTAAGCGAGGGGTAATACCTCATGTGTAAGCGAGGGCTAATATATCGTGTGTAAGCGAGGGCTAATACCTCGTGTATAAGTAAAATGTTCAGTAACCCCCCTCCTACGTTAGCCACCAGGGCTAATACCCCCTCCTCCCCCCACACTCACCCACCCACATACACACACAAAACCCTGTACCCCCCCTCCCACCCTCACACACACACACTCACCCACATACACATACGAAACCCTGTACCCCCTCCCCCCCCATACACACCCACATACACACACACGAAACCCTGTACCCCCTCCCCCCTCCCACCCTCACACACACTCACCCACATACACACAGAAACCCTGTACCCCCCACCCCCACAAACACACACACTCACCCACATACACACACGAAACCCTGTACCCCCTCCCCCACACACACTCACCCACATACACACACGAAACCCTGTACCCCCTCAGAGCTCGCGTGATCAATGCTATCAGTCTAGGCACGGCCCTCGCTGGTTTTAGTGCGCGTAGGATCGCAA
Organism: Physella acuta; assembly: GCF_028476545.2. Taxonomy (NCBI): domain Eukaryota; kingdom Metazoa; phylum Mollusca; class Gastropoda; family Physidae; genus Physella; species Physella acuta. The sequence goes on along the minus strand of NW_026731673.1, from coordinate 8,746 downwards.
TCCCCTGATATCCCTCATCCTAAAGATCTCCGTGATACGACCCCCACCCCTCCCACACCCATCGCCGGCGCAACGCTAGCGTGATACGACCCCTCCACCCCTGCCCGGCTCTACGCCAGCGTGCCGCGTAGATCCCCTATGATTAGAGCGAGCTTCAGTTTGTCGGTTCGTTAGTTATATTAGATTTATAGATAGAACATCCACCACGGCGACATAAACAGACAGAACATCCACCGCATCCACCACGGCGACACTAACAGAACATCCACCACGGCGACATTAACAGAACATCCACCACGGCGACATTAACAGAACATCCACTACGGCGACATTAACAGAACATCCACTACGGCGACATTAACAGAACATCCACCACGGCGACATTAACAGAACATCCACCACGGCGACATTAACAGAACATCCACCACGGCGACATTAACAGAACATCCACCACGGCGACATTAACAGAACATCCACTACGGCGACTTAAACAGACAGAACATCCACCACGGCGACATCAACAGAACATCCACCACGGCGACATACAGACAGAACATCCACCACGGCGACATTAACAGAACATCCACTACGGCGACTTAAACAGACAGACCTTTCACCACGGCGACATCAACAGACAGAACATCCACCACGGCAACAGAATGGGGAAGATGAAGTAGAGTTTATCTGTTTTAGGGACCTGCGAATATGAATGGATATTGTGGTCAGCATTATACCCAGCCCCCTTTGTCTCCCTAAGGTTAGGTACCCATCAGAGCTGGGTGAGCTCAGTGGCGTCCTATTGATTCGAGCCAGGGATCAGAACTCTAGACTTTCGAGTTAGCAGTCGTAAATGGTGTTACCTATCTTACCAGCTAACGTTGCCTCGCGTTACCTGCATTACCAGTTAGTGTTACCTATGTTACCCATTAGTGTCTCCTCGTGTTACCTATTTGTGTCACCTAATGTTACCCACTATTCTCACCTGGAGTAAGACCGGTAAACGGAAAAAAAGTCACAGGAAAAAAAAACACAGAAAAAAAGTCACAGTTTTTGCTAGGAAAAAAAGTCACAGAAAAAAAGTCACAGTGGAAAAAATTTTTTGGAAAAAAAGTCACAGAAATAAAGTCACAGAAAAAAAGTCACAAAAATATTTTTAAAAATATTTTTTTTTATTTGTTTAGAATTGTAACATTTTGTATGTTTATTATTGTGGGTTGTATTTTTTTATAGCATAAATTATTTATAGACGTTAAAAGCATTATGGTTTATATCAATTGTAAGTAAAAATACTCTAATATAATTTACACAACAATCTCAACTTTTGTTACGTATTTAGTAAAAACGCGGTAGAAAATTTAATTATAAAAGAAATTTTGCCGTAGGCTATTCTCTGGTCGGCCTCTCCTCAGTAGGCATTGTCCGAACATATTTTGTGTTGTTGACGTCATGCGTCAATGACAGCATTTGAACCTTGTCGGCTTTCTTTTTTGATCCTAAGTGTTGTTATGTAATGAGCGTGATAAATGTGGGCAGTAAAGGTGGTTGAACTAAACATCTAAACATAACTATTGTGGCCATGAGTTGAGGGCAGCAAGTCAGACGAACTTACCATTTCACGGTAATTTAATGTTGGTATTTAAAAAAAAAAACAGGATTAAAACCGTGGACTTTGGAGCATTCTATTAAACGCTACTAATCTTAAGTTTAAAATAATTACAATCTACATACTCCATACTAAATATTTTTAGATGAATTATAAAAATTCCTATGCGTATACAGCCTACACACATTACATTACATTTAATTAATCCTAAGTTAATTTGCACTCTCTAAATATTTAATACATAAAAGTATTAACAAGTATCATGCAAATATATATTTGTGACTTTTTTTCCTGTGACTTTTTTCCTGTGACTTTTTTTCCTGTGACTTTTTTTCTGTGTTTTTTTTCCTGTGTTTTTTTTTCCTGTGACTTTTTTTCCTACAATCGTAAGACCACCTGTCATATACCTGCGTGACCAGCACTGGTGGCCAAGCTACATCGCTACTGTATCAACAACAATCTCTAGGTCGAGTAGCCCCAGGGTGGGGATCATGCCCAGGTATCTAAGTGTGGTCAGCAACACGGATGTTCAGGACCCCCCCCCCCCCCCAATTAGTTGGCGTAGCAGTATCGCGCATGACACAATAGCCTTGATCACGTGGTCACTCACAATGTGACGTCGGTGTCTGACGTCACGCTTCATACTGCTATTGTCCAGTGGTGGTCCCAGTGTTACCCCCTCCTTCCCTCCCTCCCTCCCTGAGACTGTTACGTAACATTATCCTTTGGTTTCTGTCCACTACCGGCGCCTTGAGTTTTGGATTCGATCCTTAGACTTTCTTGTAGCTAGACCCTTTATTTACCCCCACAGGATCACACCCCTTTCTCCTTACCCCACAACTTGCCCAACCCTCTGCACAACTCGCCCCCCCCCCCTACACAACTCGCCCCTCCCTCCCCCCCCCCCCCCCAAATACCATTCTCGACACGCGTGTAAGATGTTCACGTTGATAGACCAGGGATGTGCTCAGGCTAATGGGACCAGAACACACACACACACACACGCACACATACACGCACACACATGTGTTCATTGATGAACTAACCTCTGTGAGGTATCTGATATTTGTTGTGTGGAGGGAAGGGGGAGAGAGAGGTAGAGCCTGATGTGTGTGTGTGTGTGTGTGGCGTCAGTGTAGGGTGGGAGAGAAATGAGAGGGGATAAGTCCATGATACCGTTCGGGAAAAAAATTCCTTATTGCTGGTTGAAATATTGGAGCTCCCACTCCACAAATGTGACGTCACTAAACCCCTCCCCCCCCCCCCTCCCGCCCCACAAGAATTAAAACCCATCCCACATACCACGGCTACCTAATTAATTCTAAAGGTGTCGCTTACAGGTAATTAATTATCCCGAGTAATTGATTGGTTCACCTCTAAGACATCACTGGTGAGATCGAATTCTAAGTGGGAAGGAAAAAAATATGGAGGTGGGGCTATAAGACTATAGACTATAAGGGGGCCTTAGCGTTTTCATTTAGGGAAGGGGCGGGCATTTTTTGTATGAGGGGTCGTTCAATTTTCTGGATGGGAGAGGGGCTTTTGTGCAAGTTTTGGGATGATAGAGGGGCTTTTGTGCAAGTTTTGGGGTGAGAGGGGCTTTTGAGCAAGTTTTGCGATGGGAGCGGGGCTTTTGTACACGTTTTTGTATGAGATGTCCTGACATTTTTCCGATGGGTGGGTGGGGGGGGGGGGGTGGGGCGGGTGAGTTTTGGTCCTGACTAAAGTTGGTGGAGACAGGGGGTAAACTATACAACATGTTTCTTAAACTATAAGAGCCTCTTAAATTGGGAAAAACCCGAGGTAAAGACACCCACGGTTATTTTCTTCTCCTGAACTTTTTGTGTACACGTGTATTTTGTGTGTACATGTGTACATCCCTTATTTTTACCTCGGCAAAACCGTTAAGTGATACCGATCGTTAATTACGGCAGACGAGAGCATGCAGGAGATGCCACGAGATCTGGCTCTAGAGCGGGCCCCGTCACGAGACAATGCCGAGTGCTCGCCCATATAGATAACAACCCCCGGCTTTGTTTTTTAACGCCGGCGCGAGACGGGCACGTGCAAGCCATTATTCCAGCCAAACCAACGTCTTTATTTCAACCCGGGTTGTCTGCCCCTCGGTGTCAAGGTCGCCGCCTCCGGGTCTGACCTTTGATGTTTGTTATTTTATTTATTTGAGGGCGAGAGCGCGAGTGTGCGATGACGAGGGCGGCAGTTGCGGTCGTCGATGTCTCGGGGGTTTATAGTCGCAGGGTACTGTGACGTCACAGCTACCAGATGGATTGTATGATGTTCCTTGTTGCCGCGTCAGGTAGGGCTTCATGTATTGACAGGTGGGACTTCCGGAAATGGCAGGACTTCCGGTAATGGCAGGACTTCCGGCAATGATAGGTAGGACTTCTAGCATTCACAGGTAGGACTTCCGGCATTGCTAGTAGGACTTCCGGCATTGACAAGTAGAATTTCCGACATTGATAGGTTTGAATTCCGGCATTAACGGTATGATTTCCGGAATAGACACGTTAGGGTTTCCGGCATTGACACGGGCTACCAGGCGACCGAAACCAACTGTTGAAGGTCTGTAGGTCAGTGTAGTGACCAGTACCCGTGCGTGCACGTGGGTCGTCACGTGTGCTGGAGTAGGGCACCAATGAAGCCCACGCCATCTTCTTCACGAGTCAGACACCACTCGATATCCTCGGAAAGTTTGGTCACCTTTGACCTCCGGTGTCAGGGTCGTCACCAGCCGGTCACGTCATGCTGACAGAATCTGATTGGTCGATTCCCGCCGGAGCGCGTGGTGAGATCTTCAGTGGCAGCTCACGTTTGGCTCATCAGACCTGGCTCATGCCGGCTCATGGAAACTTGGCTCATGGAAACCTGGCTCATGGCTGCTCATCAGACCTGGCTCATGCCGGCTCATGGAAACCTGGCTTATGCCGGCTCATGGAAATCTGGCTCATGCCGGTTCATGGAAACGTGGCTCATCAGACCTGGCTCATGTCGGCTCATGGAAACCTGGCTCATGCCGACTCATGGAAACATGGCTCATGCCGGCTCATGGAAACCTGTTCATGCCGGCTCATGGAAACATGGCTCATGGAAACCTGGCTCATACCGGTTCATTAACTTTTACTCATGTCGTGCGGCTTAGAAAAACCTGGCATATAGACTCACGAAAACTTGGCTCATGTAGGCCTATAGCTCATGTTTGGCTCATGTAGGCTCATATAGCTCATGTTATGTGACTGAAAAGCTTCGCTGTTGCTGTTTTTCTGATTGAAGCACTGACTTTCCGGTCCCATCAAGTAAACATTTTAAGGCATGCGTGTCCAGCTACTCCAACCCAACCTTCCGGTCATCCCTGACTGGACTTCCGGTCACCCATGACCGATGCTGTACTAGGGCCAGTACTACGCCCATGTTGTAGCGCTTACAGCAAAGGATGTATTCACATTCCCCCCCCCCCCCCCCGCACACCACTATCCCTCACGGTGAAGCGAGAAGTAATTAGGCGTCGCCTTAATAAGATTGCAAGTAGGCGAAAGAAGCTAGGTAATGGGAGGGGGGGGGATCTGCGATACAGGGGGAAGAAACGAAAAGGCTTGCGGCCTAAAATTTGTGATCGGTGTCTGATGTTTTACGCATGGACGGGGGGGGGGGGGGGTGGGGGGGGGGGGGGGGGGGGGGGGGGTGAGGGGGGGGGGGGTTGGGGGTGTGAAGGTGGAGGAAGAGGATGTAAAGCGAGAAGCTGTGGTAAAATTGAGAAGCTCTGGGATTATCTGTGAGTTTATCAGATAAAAAAGACGGAGCAGACGGATGGGGTGAGTTTTCTCCCTCTGCCAAGTCACGTGTTTAGTTCAGGGGCGGTAAATATTTGGAGGTAACAAGCGGACTTCCTGCTGGGTGGAAACTTTACCGTCGTCGTTGTAGGGAGGCAGGAAACTTTACGGTCGTCGTTGTAGGGAGGCAGGAAACTTTACCGTCGTCGTTGTAGGGAGGCAGGAAACTTTACCGTCGTCGTTGTGGGTAGGCAGGAAACTTTACCGTCGTCCCTGTTTAGACCATGAAACTTGACCGTCGTCGTTGTAGAGACGCTAGTAAAATTTGGTATAGTTCATGATGTAATCCTTAGTGTAGGGGCCAAAAACTTTACCGACTCACCATGAGGAAATAAAAAGAAAACTTTACCATCTTCCGAGAGTGAGTGGATTTTTACCATCGAGCGCACTCTCTGGCATGAAAGAAAATTCTGTCTCGTGTGGTTTCATGTGGTTTCACGTAGTTTCATGTGGTTTCACGTAGTTTCATGAATGTGAATGTGAGAGAGGGGGAAAAGTGATACTTTAGAGTTTTTTTTTAAGTGGGCGTGTCTTGCTGAAATCAAAAGGTGCTAGCTCGCGCCACTAACTTAGAAGGGGTGGGGCTTACCTATATTCCAACAGTAAAAAAAATAAAAACTTCAAACAGATCTTTGATGGCGAGATCGCTTAGTGATCTGACAGGGCACCTCAATCCCTTGACGCAAGATGCAAAGGTGGTTCAAAGCCTGCTGGGGTTTGGGGGCGGGCGTGTTTGTGGGGAGAGGGGTGGGGTGTTCTGGGTTTAGGGTGGGGGTGTTTGTGGGGAGAGGGGGTGGGGTGTTCTGGGTTTAGGGTGGGGGTGTTTGTGGGGAGAGGGGTGGGGTGTTCTGGCTTTAGGGTACGGACCGGGGGTGAAGGTGGGGGTGTTTGTGTGTATACAGCCTAGTTGTGTGGAGGTCAAGGTCACAATTGGCCAGATTTCCATGAGAAGTAACACGACCTGGTCAAGATGGCGGGTAACTGAAATAACAACAGTATGGGCCAGTTTGGTGGTGTGTTCTCATCCTATCTAGTCCAACCCTCGTCCACTCAACCCTCGTCCGTACAGCCCTCGTACGTCCAACCCTCGTCCATCCAACCCTCAACCATCCAACCCTCGTCCATCCAACCCTCATCCACCCAACCCTCGTCCATCCAACCCTCGTCCACCCCAAACCTGGTTTGTTCAACCCGTTGTGCTTTAACCTTTGTCCACCCAACCTTGCCCGCCCAAATGTCCGATCAATTAGTCCATGTCCCATTGAACTTGGACATTGGGTGGACATTTTATGGACATTATGAAAATGCGGACATTATAAGGACATTATAAAAAATAAATCAATAATTTGTTTAGTTATACTAAAAAAAAACCAATCACCTTTGCACCACGCCTGCAAAACGCTGTTGAAAACATACAACGGAGAAACCCCAATAGAATCGCCCACCTCGCAACACTTGAACGTGTGTTCAAATCCAGACGACACCATCTTACGAGGGGAACTATTTTTTAGCCACCTCTTGAGATGTTTATTTTAAACTATTTTTTAAAGATATTCCCACTTAAAATCTGCTAAATTTTTCATACGAGGAAAAAATGTCCCTTTTAGTAGCAGACGTTAAACTTGATTGAACGATTGAAGAACGCGCCAAAACAGGGTAGGGGGGGGGGGGGGGGGGGGGGGGGAGAAAAAGTGAGCTGTGGTGCTCATCTTCTGCTGGTACCCGGGGCTTGTATGAGGGCGACGCGAGGGTGGGGGATGACGTCACAAGTAGTACCCACGTGTGCGGGACGTTAAAAAAATCCCCAGCAGACGACCCAGAGGCGGGAAACGACGAACACGTGCAGACGATTACAATAGAGGTTCGGTGGATCTCTGTGGGTGGTGGATTATTATCGGTGGATCCTTCTTACCGTAGATTACATAATCCGTCAAATTTACGGTGGTAGCTAGGTTAGTTGAAAAACATATTTGAAAGCTCTTTTATTGAAAAGTCGAAAATATTTTAAAATGGTACTTTTGTGGTGTGTGTGTGTGTGTGTGTAAAAATATCGTTCATTGAACCACATAAGACCATAGTTAGATGGGCAAAAAACATGGCGGCATCAAGAGTTTCTTCAAGACATCTCTCGCCTCCCCCCCCCCCCCCGAAAAAGTCTATCGTACCCCCTTCCCCCACCCCCCCCCCCCCCACCCCTTAAACGAAATAGAATTACACAGATAATATAAATTTTAAAAGTGTCCGCCTTACACCCCCCCCCCCTTAAATTCCACCCCACCTTCCCCCCCCCCCCCCCCCCCGGAGAAAAACACCTAAAAAAACCATTAACATAGTAAGTAGCTGGATGAGTTGGGGGGGGGGGGGGGGGGACACCAGAAACCAATCTCTGGTAGCTTACATCTTCTGGCAATGGAACGTCGTGGTCGACTGTTAGAGCACTCGCCTGCTGACCCTACACGATCGTGTTCGGGTCCCCTGGTTAAGTCGTAGCACGTCCATGAATCCACCCAACTCGGATTTGTTAAGGCGGCTGACCACAGTATCCCTTCATATGCTGAAGTCACAAGAAACAGGTGAACTCTACCTCACCTGTCTCATGTACCACTACGTTCAAACTGTACTTACATATTCTGTCCATCTCGAAGTTCGTCAAAGTTATTTTATTATTTTTACCTAAACACCACAATAAAACAACCAGATGAAGTCATACACCACTTGTTTTAAAAACATTCACACAAATACAGCTTTTTTATACATTTATTTATTTCTAGCGTTTATATTCAACCTTGACATTGGTCAAAAGTTACTTTCCCTCCAAAGATGAAAACAAAATCTCTTAAAATAACTCATATTATTTATTACAACACTTTTCCTACCAATTGGTACTCTTTTCCAGTGACTTTTTGCCTATCGTCGAAGGTCTGTCAAACACTGTACCATTGTACCGACACTGTACCATTGTACCGACATTGTACCATTGAACCGACACTGTACCATTGTACTGACACTGTACCAATATATCGACACTGTACCATTGTACCTACACTGTACCAACACTGTACCTTGTCCGATACTGTACCCTTGTACCGACACTGTACCAATGTACCGACACCGTACCATTGTACCGACACTGTACCCATTCACCCCCCCCCCTACACGCCAGATACTACGAGAATGAAAATACCACTTGACGTCCTGAACTTTGACCTTTCCAGCCCTAAAATGGCTGAATGCATACGTTTAGATTTGAGATGGAAATTTGACGTTGGTGAACTATCGCCCGTACACGGGAACT
>NW_026731672.1:237500-241576 GCF_028476545.2 Physella acuta | reverse complement strand
CCCAGCTGTACCTTGTTTAGTAGGTACTAATGGCCATAATCATACGAGATAAATGGCCCGTTGAGGGAGAGATACAACGGGTGCTAGGTTGATAGTTTTGTCTTTTCCCTCTAAATGGAAACTAAAAACAAAATCACCACCTCAACTTTAACTTTAACCCCCACACACACGCCCTAATGCACGTCTACCGTCTCATTCAACGAAATATACTTTTTATAGAAAACAGATTTTTATCTGTGTCCTTCCCTTCCAAAAAATTTAGTCCACCCTCACCCCTGAAAATTTCAAGAACCGCCCCCCCCCCAGAAACACTGGTCGCATTTGTAGCTCATACAAACTAGAGGTAGAGCCTGCTTGAAAATTCGGGGGGGGGGGGAGCGGACTAAAATTTCAGTATATATTTTCTATATACATTCCATTTCGTTCGGGAGGGCGGTAGACTCTTTCTTCGGTGGTAGAAGGAGTGTGGGGGGGGGGGGGGGGGGGGGGGCCTAAGAGATGCCTGGAAGAAACTTTGTTTTTCAACAGTCACTTTGCCTTTTTTACTTTCTTGTATACTGAGTATAGAGGAAGTATTGTAAACGAGCACAAAAATCACATGCCATTTTGACAGTTTTCATTGTTTTACATCTCAGTACTTCATCATATACGGAGTATATGGGACTTATTTTAATCGAGCAAAAATTATGAATCTAGGTTAAGGGGTCATTCTTAATTGATGTCACGTTTTTTTTGACGATTTTTACCTCCCCCTCCCCTCCGTCCACACATCATCACAAAAAGCCAGACCCCCCCCCCCCCTAAAATGACGTGTCACACCCTCAGCCTACAACCTCCCTCAAAATTGCAGTTGAATTTTTCTTAAAACATCGATATTTTTCCAAAATCTTGTCTGAACTCTGTCAAAATAGTATTTTAATAAATACCTATTACAATTTATTAAAACTGTTTTCTAACGTCTAAAATTTATATTGAAACATTGCTTTTTTTAATGCAAAAATGTGACGGTCGCACCATCTGAACCCCCCCCCCCCCCCCCCCCTCCCCCTCATCACACACCGTCACAAAATTACGGACCCTATCCCCCATACGAGTGTGACGTCATTTATGGACCGACCCCCGTATCAAAATTTCGTAGTGTTACATAAGAATATTTGTGAAAGTTTAGGGGAGATCATTCCCGCTTTATTATTTTGGTGTCACACAATTGATGTAGAAAACAGTTAAATTAGTCTGTAATGCCAAGTAGCAGTCCACATTCTTTATTTCGACTGTATACAATTCAGTAAATTCAGTAATGAGATCTCTATGTTATTACCTATGACATTTGCTCCCTTTTTGGGTCGGCGCTTAACGCAGCCCCCCCCCCCCGGAGAGATGCCTGGAAGAAACTCTGCCGTTTAGGGAGGAGGGGGGATTGGGGGGGGGGTTATAATCCGACAAAAAATAATATTTTTTTGCACCTTGCTAGACTAGTGGATTTGAAAAAAAAAACTAATCGATTGCAGCAGTGATTATTTCTACCTTATCTAAAACTCACTGTTGCGTAGAGAAAAAAAAAAACTACATACGTTGTAGTATGAAAAATAGGCAAAAAAAGCACACTCTGCCCGCGAAGATGGAACGATCGGGCGCTGGAATGGAGAGAGATGTAGAATGGACTGAATGCAGAGACAAGTGATAGTAGAATGAGATGCGGAGTGATACAGTGTGTGGACCTGTGACAGTAGAGGTCTGTTGAGATTCACCTAATTATCTGAACTGTAATTATTCATGAAGAAATAAAGTGTTGGAATCTTGAACCTGCGGGCAGAGTGTGCTTTTTTATATCAGGTGGGTGGATCGGTACCAAATGAGATGTCCACGGCCTAGAGGTGGGATCTCCTAAGACATTGACGAATACCTACAGACAGGATGTTGTACACGCCTCTGTCGCATTTGGGTGCCGTGAGGAAGGGGTCGCACAAGACCTAATAATAAGTTTTAATGAGTTTTGCCTAGGGCGCTAAATAACCTGGCGCCGACACTTTTTATGCGGTATTTTAAAACGGTCTTTTACCCAGCAATTGTATTTCCGCTGGCCGCTGTAGGCAGGTCTTTGATTTCTCTGTCTGTGATGTTCACAATGCTGATATTGGCGCGTGTGTCGTGACTAACGACACTGGGCGTCTGTTGATGGTCAGTGGTCGTTACAAAGCGCTCGTCACCCACTGTGCTGTTGTTCTGCGCGGCTGTGGCGGTTACACAGATGAGAACCTCTGATGCCATTATTATCCAATATAGGGTCATGTCGCTGAAATAAGAGGAAATAAATGAGTTAGACCTTCTATTTAAAAATAGACACACACACAGACACACAGACACACCGACACACACACACACACAAACAGACATACGGACAGAATTGCAAAGCCCAATTTTTCCGACTCGATTACGCATAGAACGTTGAAATTTTGATACATCTGCATTTATTATTTTTGCCAGATTAAATAAGTCCCCTATACTCCGTATATGATGAAGTACTGGGGTTTAAAACGATGAAAACTGTCAAAATTTCAAGTGATTTTTTTTTGCACGATTACAATACTTCCTCTATACTCTGTATACACGAAAGTAAAAATAATTAGTGCTGTCAGACAAAAATAAACCTCATCTGAGTTTAGAGGGAAGTTTGTAGCAGATGCTAATTAGTTTAGGACAGTCTTTATATGCAATTCTTTTTCCACGAGATTTTATTCTATTTTAAAAAGTTTAAGTATTTAAAATAGATTAAAAATCATGTCTATATCACGAGTTCCCATCCCCTGTTGTTTTATATAAGAATATTCGAAAAAGTTTAGGGGAGATCACTCCCGATTTATTAATTACTCAAACTTAAAAAAAAAAAAGAATAGAATCTCGTGAAAAAAAGAATTGCACACCAAGTGAACGCAAAATAAAATGTGTATAATAGTGCGGAATATTATTAGTACTTTATAAATTCACTTGCGTTTTATGAGAAATCGGAAATAGCAAAAATTACAACTTCCAATCAACGGAAATTATTAAAAATTTGAAAGAAGGCAGAGAATTAGATCTTTAACTTACATGTGAAATTTCATTTATCTATCTGAAATAGAACTCAAGTTATAGGCTTCTGAAAATTCCGGTTATCGGAAATCGCTCAAAAGTTGAAGCGGATGTACGATTTTGATATAATACTTATATATGAAATTTTATCAACCTAGGTTAAATGGTACTAAAGTTATCGTGTTTACAGACACACACACACACACATCCACACACATCCACACACACATACACACACATACACACACATACACACACACACAAACATACGAACAAGATTGCAAAATTATGTTTTTTAGACTCAGGGATGTGTAAAACGTCGAGATTTGCAATAATTTCGATTTTGTTTTGCACGATTACCAGACTTTCTCAATACTTCGTATATACGAGAAAGTAAAAAAGGGTTTGGTGAATGCGCATATGAAACTTGTAGTGTTTGGTACCTTCAAAAAGTAAAGAACCAATGCTTTAGAGTGTAGTTTGTAGACCGTATGTGAACGTATGCTATTTTACTGATCGGATAGCGATACACGAATCTGTGATATTTATTTCTTATTAATGCAGCGATCCAGGCAAGATGTAATGCAATCAAGTAAACATATCTGATCTCTCAAGTTGAAGTTGAGAGAATCGGGTAGTTGAGAGAAACAGGGCAGTGAAAACATACATTAAGTTTCTGAACGTTGACACTGCCCCAAGTAATCACGTTTAACAAGATGTTCATCTCATTTTATGCCCGCCGAAACTTGTGAAAAGTGTAACTTCATGTCTTGCATGTCGGTCAAAAGAATATGAAAGACGGGTGCTTGAGATGTGTAATTGTCTCCCGCGCTCGTTTCATTCTTTTTTTAAAATTTATAATATTAGTTTAGATCACATTCCTTTTTAGCGCAATTTCCATACTGACAATTGCGATTATTAATTCGTTATTTCTGGATGGATGGATGGATGTGTGTCCGCAGCTTTAAGTCGCATCTCCTCCTCAACGAAGCAATATCGAGGACTAG